>NC_041362.1:9853732-10141232 GCF_900634415.1 Cottoperca gobio | reverse complement strand
CCTGTTATGAGAGTTTTGCCAGAAAACATTTAGAATGGGTGACAATAAATAACAATATTATCACATGCTATTTGAAATGCACATATTCACACCAGTAGACCCACACAGAAACAAATGATGTTACACACTTAGAAACTAAGAAAGTTTTACAGTACATCGGTGCTTCACAGATGATGTTTGTGCTGATGTCCTCGGCTCTGCTCTGCTGCCCACTGAGCTGTTAACTGCTGTTTTTCTCGAGCCAAGGTAACAGCGGCCATGAAACACCACAACGCCTGTCAGAACTCTGCCTCAGTGCCTACCCAAAATATCTCCACCTTGTGTAACTTGAATAAGTCATGATCTTAAGATGCAAACCCTCAACTTGGGACCCTAATTGTGCTGCATTCACAGCCTCCATGTGCTCCTCAGAAGCTCCATCTCTCTCCCTACTCTTAGCCGCTGCAGATGTTGCCAAAGCTACATTTCCCTCCACCATGCCCTGTTCCTAATCCAAAGCCACTCTGGAACACCATCTTGCCTCTCTCCTCCCTTTTGTCATCCATCTGAAAATGTTCCTAATATAGCCTGAGCTTTATCCTTCCGGATATATCCTCCCATTCTCTCACTACTGTCTCTTTCTGGCTGTGCCTCTCTGCCTCTAAATCCCTAGGGGTGCTGAGCTGCAGTGCTATCAGCGGCCCCACTGAACCTCTCTTGAGTTCAGGGTAAACAAAGTGCCGGTGCACTGCTGCCATCTCATGTGAGCAGAGACCAGTTAGATTGTTTTTTGCTATTACAGAAATTAAAGAGGAAGTGTTGCCCCCTGCTGGTGCACAAGTGGCCCAAACATGGATTGCATGCACACACACATCCTATACATCTTTTCGTGCACATACACACACTCATCTCCACGCAAAAATGTTCAGATCATTCAAATAGAATGTAATTGTATGTGACAGCACAGCTGGCATCTTTTCCTCTCAATGGTTTGTGCAGCAACACTGAAGCTGAATCTTTCGACAAGCACGAAGGATAAGAAATGAAAAAATAAGCACTTCTGTTGTGAGACAAACAAAAACATAACCCCTGCTTTCATCCCTACAGCATACGAGTCTGGGTTTATTTGTGTGTGAGGGTGAAGAAATTGCTGCTGTTTGCCTCTGGTAGTGTCTGTTTATGTCTATTTATATCACAGTACATCAGACCACAACGCCCACACAGGAAGGAAATAAATCCCAGCATCGCTGATGACATAATCAAGCTGCTGAATGAAATTGCAGTCCCTGTGGAAGATGGGCTTTTCAGCGAGATGGGATTATACAACAGGATCGCACTGTTAGCCAATACACACGCAGGAGGCTGGCCATCGTTTGTTAGGATGACACGCACGCACGCACACACACACACACACATGGGGTAATTTCAGGGTTCCTTCAAGCTTTCTTCTTTCTTCTAATCCCAATGTTTCCACTCTATAACTTCCTAAATCAATCTGAAAAGTTTGGGAGGTAATTAGAGTTGGTCAGCCAGGCATAGCTAAAATTATGTGTAAATATGTCAAGTAATAGGCTTTTCTTCCAGGCTTTTAATGTGAAATTTCCTGATATTCATAGAGTTAAGAATTTATTTTCCATATTTTCCAAGGCTTTTAAGACCTGTGTTGGGCCAATGTATAATTATTTATTGCATTTTTGTTTGTTTGCATTGCTAGTCCCAGTCCTTTAATATTGAGTGTACCTTGTATCCCCTCCAGAAAGCCTGGATGAGCAGAGCAGCCTGATCCTCGCTCAGCAGAAGAAACAGTGGGATGGGAGGCCTGGGACTGAAAACAGAGAGAGAGAGTAAGAAAGAGAGAAAAAGTGTGAAACGTTGTGTGACAAAACAACAGGGTGTGTCACATAAGCAGCATAAAAACATGCAGCATGTATCTGAGAATGAGCGTTGTAATATCTTAAGTAATTTTTTTGACAAATTATAAATTTGCCTCCGTTTCTGTCTGTCTGTCTCTGTGCGTGTGTGTGTGTGTGTGTGCGTGTGTGTGTGTGTGTGTGTGTGTGTGTGTGTGTGTGTGTGTGTGTGTGTGTGTGTGTGTGTGTGATGACAGGTTGGGGAGGCACTCACTTCATGATGAGCCAGTCCTTGACAAAAGGGATGTCATGGAAGTTCACTGGGACCTGTTCTCGCCTGCGGGGGTTGTGGCTGAGGAAATAGGAAATAAATGTGACACACAAACACATTTTTTGCACACAGCACTTAAAAATATGAACTTTGAGGGTGTGTGGGCTTACTTGTAGAGCCACTCAGTCAGGAAGTCACACGGGTTAAATACAGTTTTTTCCTTCTGCAACACAAAAGAAAGTAATCAATGCCATGCATTACGCAGATGTAGTATTCAGGACTACTTTATGTGAGAAAAAAGAAATATATAACAATGTAGAAATACTCTATTTCAAGTAAATGTCCTGCATTCAAAATCTATCAGCAAAATGCACTCAAATGTAATGTAATGTACTCTTGTCATTGTTATATTTTTGTAGATTATAAATATTATTGGATTGTTATTACTGATGCAGTAATGCGTAATCATTTTACTGCCGTAGTTTGTCAAGGAGAAGTTAATTTAAATGACTTCATACACATACATTTAATTAGCAAATTAACTAATAACTACAGCTTTGAAGTAAAAATTGCAATATCTCTAACTGAATGGGAGAGGATAGTTTAAAGAATAGAGTGAAAGAAAATGGAAACACTAAATTAAAGTACCTAAACTGTACTTAATCACAGAACTTAAGAAAATTATGCACATTTTACAATATTTATCCTAAAGCACAGTGCAACCAAAGACATAAAAAAATGCTTTCAGGTTTTAAATTAGGCTCATTTGTGGCCATTTTAACAACATTGGCCGCCTGTAGTTTGTTTATGAGTTTGATGTTTATCAGAAGAAATTCAGACCTCAAAACAGCCATGTTTCCGGGCTTCTATCAGCAACGCCTCCAGTCCAGGCAATAACACTGGAAACACTCTCCTCTCCAAAAAATGTTTGACAGGACCTGACACAAACACACACATACATGTATACAATATATGTGGAACAGTTGCCCCCTGCAGGGTAAAGCCAAATCAGTACCTTATTAAATCACTCTTTTTAAATGTAGCACAGTTAGTCGTTTGTTTGTCTAGTTTTTATACCTCTGTTATCACTTACTACACACACTGTATTATTCAGATCTTATGTCCTAGGTTTTTATTTTATTTTTATTTTTTAACTTGACTGTGTATACGATTTTAAAGTTTATTATTAGAACTAATTATAATTATTATTATTATAATTATTATTATTGTCTTACCTTCATGTAGCTGTGGAGGCCATGTAGTTTCAGCTGTTGACGGGCGCTTCTGGCTTGAAGGATGAGGTTTTTCTAACACCGAGTAGCCAGCAGGAGCAGGGTGGCAAAGAAGAGGGTCAAAGTCTCTGAGAGGATCATTGTCCACAATCACCTAATGAAACCAATAATGACCATTTCAGAGGCAGGAAGTAAACTGGTCAGACACAGGGATATGAACGAGCTGAATGATGAGCTGACCTTGGCTGTGGTGAGTCCATAGAAGACCGGGGAGTGTGTACTGGCGCTGTACTGGGAGAGCTGGGTGCTCACTGAGCTACTATCTGTCCACACAGCACTGGGAGGACTGGGCTGCTCAGCTTCATACTCTCCATAAACACAAACAAAACACTATTATTTTACACTGTTTAGTTCACAATAGCTTAAGCTATTAAAACATTATTTTCTTACCTTCACACACTTGTTGCCAAAGTGATTTTTTGGCACAGATAAGCTTTGCCATTATTCCGTCCTGTTCGCTATAGTGGTTGCTAAGGACTCGCTAAGTTGTCAAGGAAGTAGTCATGCCAATGACTTCCGGTGTAAACACGAGTTAGGACAAAAAAAACCTAACAAGGTAATAGAAGACTAGTAGAGCTTGGAGATAACACATGACACGTTAACAAAAAATAGAGTAATAACCTAAACAACGACTAAATAGATGTTCCAAACTGTTTCTAGAAACGACACACTATGTCTCACCGTGAAATATATTTAAAGTTCGACTTTAGAAATGTCCCTACCGTTAACTAGTGCTTCCATACTTACGTGATATGGACAATTCTTGTTATCATAGTGTAAAACATTAGGATAACGTTACTGGTTACATAATATGAGTTAAAAACGTACCTGAACAGTACAATTCATGCCAAACAAACAGTGTCCCCTTTAATTCAGTTGTCTCGTTATTCGCCGCTAGAGGGCAGCAGACAACTTGACCTATTGATGCTGAAACACTGCAATACAAAATATGATTTCACATTTGCCTCACAACAAACTATTGGGAAAAAACTGGTTCTTTTTGAGGCAGTAGTCTTAACCATTTTCTTACTTAATATCAGAGTTTTAATAAAATCTCTCTGTTAAGTCTGTAAATGTAACTGCTTAACCATAACTCGATTTATTTATTATGTATATGCCTGTAAGAACCCCCCTTAAGAACACTTTAAATGAATAGTTTACACATTCATTTGTAATACCTAAGGATATGTCATGTATTTCCTTCTTTTTTTCTTTTAAATATTTCAAATTAATAGACCACACACCAAACCACATAAGGTAGGAGTATGTATGTTGGATATATGTTCTGTATATATACATTTCCTATTTAATTGGTATGTTAAGTGATTCTACATTCGTAATGTTGCTCTTCTAGCAGGAAAAAGTGCAGTCCTACGTAAAAGATCAGATCAGTTATTGTTTGTTCTATAAAAAGGAACCACAGACCAAAAAAACAATATTGCATTGTAAAAATACAAGAGCAAGATAAATATTTTGCTGAAGACAGCGTAACAATCTTAGTCTTTAGCTATTATATTATTCAGAGAAGTTCTTCAAAATTAAAGTCTTTATTGGAATATATTCCAAAGCAGTTAAGTCATCTCATGACTGAACAAAAATAGCCATTTATCATAAAAAAAAAGTCCCAAGATGGTTTCAAAATGCACTGAACAGCTTTTGACAAAATATACATTGTAGTAACTCATATCTTGCAGTCGCTAATTGACTTGTTAATAAATAAGATTGTGAACAAAACATTTTTTATACATAACAATTTAGGCTTCCCCATATTTGCAACCAAAATTAATGACTACACACACCCGGCATTTTAAAAAACAAATTGTGAAGACTTGTGCCACAAACATTTCTCTAACAAGTCATTGCAGTGCATCCTTTGACATCAACAACCCCCCAAAACAAAACAAAATAAAGCAAAACAACACGATGAGTAACAATAAAAATAATGGTAGTAATACAACAATAATTATAATAATGAAAGGATGATTTTTTTATAAAGCAACACTGATAAAAGCAGATATTATAAAGGACCAACTATCAACAATAAAATGTACAGATTACATTCCTTCGGGGTTTCAGAATAGAGGGAGCCCAGGTGAGGAGGACGTTTATAACTGAGATAGAGGGAGTCCCCTCTTTATAGTAACAGAAGAGAAAAATCACTCTTGTCTACAGGAGTAGTTATATTATTTAGCGTTCAAGAGCAAGATGTTGAAAGCTAAATAACAGTAATTTAGCTTTCGACATCTGTCATTAGTAATTTGAGATCCAGGCACAGGACCCAAACCATAAGGTCTCTCATGTAAATCTATGATGCATGTAAAGGTTAAGAGTGTGGTTCGGGAAGAGTCACATGCTAGAGTTAATCCTGTAGTCCATCCACAACCATACACATATCTTGTCTAATGTACATAGTGAAGAGCCTCCTAATCCAACACAGAGCTCAGGTCAGTGATTATATTTAAAGTTAAAGGATGATTTGCATCAAGCCTCCACTTGAGGAAACATTCAGAGGCTGTCCATAGGCAGCATGTTCAGTTCCAAATGAAAAGAGTTATGGCGATGTGGATGCATGATGCCGAGCCTTGGATGTAGTTAAACTTGCATGTCCAGTATTCACCCACTGAGATTGTAGTGCAGTCCTGCAGGCTGCTCAAACACAAACAGCTCAGTTTAAATCATTAAAGAGACTTGACAGCAACAAAAGGTAGTGACATGCCTGGACGGTGTCACAGGCAAAGGGTTTAGTGGCTTTGATCCTGAAAATAGTAGACTAACAGGAAATCAAAGTTAAATATAGATGATTAAAAACAGAAACCAAAATCAGACTGAGATGCAGTGTGTAAGGAAATGGTGGAGATGTGTCTATAATCCCCCATTTCAAGAGTCCACCTCCCCCGTTGGAGTGGAAGGGGATGGATCTGTCCGCTCGGTGGAGCCTTCCGCCCCTCACGGGCCGATTCAGTGCAAGGGGCCTTTTTACAAAAAAAGGGGACTGGGAGTTTTAGCTTCTTCCGTGGTTCTATTCTTCTTCTGCGATCATTTACAGTCCCCATACAGACATTCCTGTGATTCTTTTAATATTACAAAACACATGTTCATAATTCAGTCTGGGCACATTCCTTTAACAATCCACAACTTCATTGTCTTTCGTACAAAAACGTCCACTGAGTACTGCCGAGTCCCCTCTGTTTTTAAAGAAGTCGGCGAGGGTTATGTACAGATAGGGTGATATGTCATATATGAGCGTGTATGGTAGGTGTTGGTTCACTGAGGCCGTGGTTCTCCATGGACTCTGAAGCGGTACATGCAGGTGTATTCTGGATGACCCCAGTTGGACAGCACACGCACCTCGATGATCTGGAAGGCCCCGTCATTCTGCTCCTGAAAGAGAAGAGGGGGAATATTCAGAACATGCTGGCATACAATGAACTGATTTTGATTTGCATCTTAAGTTACCATAACAGGAAAGGTTTGCAGCGACTCTCCATCTTCTTCGTATATGTAGTGCCCCAGCAGCTTCCCTTCTTCCTGGTACTCATCATTTAGACCCTGTACGCCAACAAACATCAGTGAAAATAGGCACTCATCACTGTGTCAAGATGTAAGGCTTTAAGTTAGTGTGTTTCTTACAAAAACAGTGAAGTTGCGTGGGGCGCTGGTGATGTTTCCGGTCGGGGAAAGGGCCTTGGGGATGTGCTCCACGCAGAAGGATGTAGGCAAGATCCTCAGGGACAACCGGATCACCAGATAACCCTGAGAGCCTTTGAACGCCCAGCAGTTACCAGGGTACACATCGGGCTGAGGAAGGGAAGTGAGAGTAGAAATGCCAAAATTAGAGTTTCATAACAGCAGCCAAGACTTGTGACTGAGTGTTTCTGACTTATCAGTTTTATTTCCCACCAATAATTAAATGACAACAGTAGTTGAATACTCAAAGTTCATCAACCAAAGAGGAAACACTCTTAGATCTTAATATCAAAATAGGGCTTAAAGCATAAGTTTACAATCTTTCAATACTGTCTTCAAACAAGATTCAGGTGCCCATATGAACATTTAGAAAAGGTTTTGCTGGCTGTAATCATTCCTCCTGTTCATACTGACCATTAGAAGATCTCTTCTTAATGTTATGGGGGGCAAAAAGGAAATATGAGGCTTAAGCAGTCTGAGTTAGTCAGATCATGTGAAAGTCTTTAGTGAGTGATTACAGCAACAACAAAAAAGGCTGATTCAAAAGTTCACATGCGTAACTGACTATTGTTTTATAACAGAAGTGTTTTCACTTCTGTCTTAAAACAATTGTGAACACATCCTTTAACTAACTAAATTTACATAATCAGCCAAATAGACATTTCTCTTATGGATATATCCTGACGCTTACCTGGATGACGACACGAGGAGACTGGGAGAAGTACCAGAGTGGCAGGCCGAACAGACTCATGAGGGCCGTCTTGGTCTCATATGTCTCAGAGCAGCGAGTGCTGAGGATGCTGCCACCTGAAAAACACAGTCAAGTCAGCAGGAGGTGGTAAACTTGAATTTAATATATAATAAAATGGTGGTAATTGAGGGTCAATCATGCTGCACACTTTCAGCTTGTGTGTGTGATTCCAATTGCCAAAGCATTTTTATCCTTAAAGCCATCTGTCAACATGTCCTTACATAGACGCACAGTTCTGTTAAATTATCTTCTTTGGCCCCTGGCTTCATTTATCATAAGGAGATAGACTCCGGCAACAAAGTGTGCATTGAAGTTTTTCTTAAGATAAGATAATGCAGATGCTTCCTCATCATTTGGTCATGCCTCAGTGGCACTGTGCCTACGCTCCAGGGTTTCACACATCTCCCCGCTTTGCCAGAAATAAAGAGCTCCTCCTATTTGAACAAATTACATTTAAATATAACATTATTCTTATTAATCTTCAAGGAAAACTAGCAGAGGCAGAACATCGCACAAGAAAGGCCATATATTTAATGAGTGAGGGGATTACATGGAATAATTTTTAAAGAAAAAAAGAAGCTGTTCTTCTGTTTTATTGTGAAGTATTGTATATCATGTGGGATATGTTGTATTTTAATATGTTGTGATTTAGTACAGCTTTTTTCTTTTTTAAAATCGCAAAAATAATATAAAATGAACTATCAAAATCATGGCCTCTTATCTAGGCCGGTCACAATACTTACGTTATTGACTTATTGTACGATATATGGACATGAGTGCGATCATTCTTGCTGACCTTGCTATTGCCCGTTGTGTTTACATGCACGTTTGTTTACATAAGCATGTCACCAACATGATGGGTCTTCCCTACCATAAGACTTGGGCATTGCGCAGGTGTTGCACATTTCTGTTAACAGAACATGCAAGTTTATTTTATTTATTGGTTTTGGTGTGGTTTTATTTTATTTACGTTTTTTTTTTGACACTCCAATGAGAATGTACTTTAAAAAAACTTAAAGTTTATTGCTCTTTGAAAGGGTGTACTTATTTAATTATCAACATATCAGAGGCATAAAATTGTCTTAAAATGACAATAATATCAATTATCGCAATTATTACTGGTACAATATATCGTCCAACAAAGGTGATTATCGTGACAGGCCCACCCATATCTGTTAACATGTAGCAGTTATGAATCGTAAGACCACTATCTTTAAAAAATAAAAAAAGATTTAAAAAAAAGGGCCGGCTGTGATATATGGAGTGTGTCTGAACCACGAAGCTCAACACCCACGCCTACTGTGACTCTTCCATGTAGGTCAATAGACTGCTCAGTAACGCCTGACAATGGAGCCTGAGCTTCTGCTGTTAATACCCTGTTGTCCTCAGGCCTGACTAATGCATGCACCCTCATCACGTAAGAGACATGCATTAGAGCAGTGTTGAGTTATTAAATAGCTAGCTTGCTTAATCCTTCTATTCATTATAGGGTTAAGGATGCATTCCCACCAGATCAGGCGGTTTGGCGGAAACCCTCCCATTCGAGTGGGGGTAGTGCGGTTAGGATTCTGGAAAGAACCACAGCGACCTACAGCGGACAAGTTGAAACAGATTCAACTTTTGGAGAAACGCAGCCCGAGGACACGCATATATCCAGTGAGAGAGTAAGGTAAACCTCCAGTCTCTCCCTGCCGAAAGCAACTTCAGTACAAGAAACTAGGGGTGAAAAACTTTATTTCTTGTCTAGTTGCTGTGAAATGAATGACGTTGCCTTCAAGTCATGTTGGAAACACGAGATCATAAAAAACGCTCTTACTGAAAATAAATAAATGTGAAATATAAAGTCTACTTGTGCTACATTGGGGTGTTAAAGTCCCAACATGACATCACACAAATGAGCCATTTAGTGGCACACCTACACAGCTCTGCGGCTAATCGCTGGACTGCCTGATTTGTGGTGCAGCCTAACTGACTTGGATGGACAGGCACTGATATCGACATGAGGCTTCCTTCTTACCTCCAGACTCCAGGGCATAGTCCACCTGGCCTGTTCGATCCTGGGAGTAGAGCCTTAATGCGTTTTGGACAATCAGCTTCACTTGCTGTAGAAAACACAACATAACAGTAAAACATTAAACAAGAGCCTCAAACACATGGCAAAGAAACATTTTAAAAGAGCTCAGCTTCCACAGCGATAATGATGTTGACAGTAGAAGTGTACGTTCATTACCTCTTTTGTCAGCCCCTCAGCAGCTGCAGTGTGCTGGACAGTCCCAGCTACTGTCTGAACGATGGTCTTGGCTTGGGACTCTGTCTCACCCAGGGTTTGGGCCTGGTTAAGCTCCAGCTGCAGGGACACGTTTTTCAGGATGTTCATCTCTAATGAGGACAGTGAGGCCTGCAGATCGGGTGTGCTGACGTAGCGTTGGGACAGCCAGAGGATCAGAGACTCCGGCACCTCTCCCTGCTCTGCTCCTGACCCACCACTGCCGAAGAACAGAGCCTTTAACTCCTTACGCACCTGGGAGGACACCTGGGAGGACACCTGGGAGGACACCTGGGCTGATACCTGGGAAAAGGATGCACAGAAATCTAAGAATTTAAGAAATGTAAAGGATGGATGGCAGGAAAAACAGATTTACAAAACTGCATCACAGTGAGAGCAGATTAAAGCCCATACAGGAGTCAATATTTGTGTTACTTACAGTCTCCTGAAGTGTGTCCAGCTGTTCACACTTGCCCTTGCATCCCACAACGCCCTGCAGGTCGTGTCTGATTTTGCCCAGCTCCATCTCAAGTCTCTGCACCTCCAGTAGCAGAGCATCATGGTCCTCCTGCTTCACACCCACACTGAGTGAAAGACAGAATCTACATGTGAGCTGCCATAATCTTAAAGAATGTGCCTACGACATGTGTATAGCACATAATAGAAAAACGTGGATTTGAAGGTTTACTTATTTCTTCTGGTTTCTGTACCTGACAGGAGATGGATCTGCTGGTGGAGTGACAACCTCCTCCTCCCTTTCCTGCTTCTCGTGCACATATTGCTGCTGCTTCTGTTGGACCTCCTACAACAGATATCATGGATATGGATTACTGAAGAAAGTAGATATAAAACAAACTACAATAATAATGACATTTTCCCAGGAATTCTCCGGTAGATATTTGACACAGCCCCACTGTATACAGACCTAACACAACCAGATCTGCCTTCATATCGGTTATTGTCATGCTATAATAAATAGTTTTATGTTAGTTAATAATTAAGCTCCAGTTGTTGAATGACCGCCTCTTGTGTTGTTTATTCCTTGTTCATATTTACCATTTGATCTCTATTCTCATTGTGTTTTTATTTTTTTGGATTGTAATCTTGTGCATGCTTGCTTTTATGATTTATATATTAGTTTTGCTTCCATTTAAAAAATGTCTTTCCGTCTTATTGATACATTTTTATTGCTAATTCAACCTTAGGTCAAACGACAATTGACAATAAAACATTTACATAACGCTGGTGTGTTTAGCATGTAAAATAACAAATTAAATTCTTGCAGACAATCTGTCCAGATGAATCTGAACGTACCTCAGTCTTAGTAGCCAGAGCGTTGAGCAGCAATTCTAAATCAGCCAGCCGTGTCGCCTGACCCTCGTGGTGCCGTTTCTGCTGCTCTGCACTCTGCATGGAGCAGGGATAAAGAGAAGAAAGTGAGATAAAGGTAAACCTTTTAATCATAACATCACTCATGTAACTCCACAATTCTCCTCATCTCTTTACCTGTGCTCTGTATGTATTCTCCTGCTCCAGCTCTCCCCGTAACACGCCAAGTCTCTTCTCCAGCAGGGAGGACACCCACAGTCCCAGGCTCTCCCTCTCTGTCTGAGTGTGGAGATGCTCCCTCAGGGTGCTATAGAGACCCAAAACGTCCCCGTGACGCTGCTCCTGCTTCTCGTCACCCTGCTGTACTCGCCCCCACAGCAGGGCTAGTTGGCGCTCCACACGTTCCAGGCGCTCCAAGTCCACACTGGAGACCGCCACAGGGGGAAGGAACGGCTGAGGAGAAGATTGGAATAAATATAGAGACAAAAAGTAAAACAAATGTAGTGGCTCCATGAGAGCCCTGCATTGCAACAGATAAAAAAATAGCATTATTTATCTCTAAAATACACAGTGTGTGTGAGCAATTAAGTAAAAGGGCAAAAGCACTGTCGTCCTTAAAAAATGTCTTAAGTTGAAAATGCTTGAAATGCAACATACATCATGTAATAACGTATACACGCACTCACAGTCACTCAGTGATTTCTAACAATGCTTTAGTGCTAGTCATGGCTTCATCACTGTATCTTACTGGTGCTTGTGAGACCGGGGTGGCTGGGGTCCACTCCACTGGAGTCTCTGGTGCAGGGACGGGCACAGAGGCAGGAAACGGAGCAGAAGCTGGCATCAAGTTAGACAGGAGGGTGAAGGGAGACGCCGGACGCCACTCGGTTAGGTTTATGGCTGGGAGGTAGGCGAGTAAGGCAGTAGTGGACGGACACCACAACCATAAAGCTGTGTATGTGGGACAGATAGCAAAGGGTTAAACCATCACTCATAATAAACTCACGTTGTGTGGTTTAAACCCCTTCAAAAATGTATATTACATTCTGGTCAATATCACAGATGCCAAATAGGCTGAATTGTGGGTAAACGTGTAAAAGGTTATACAGTCTGGTATCACATCTGTATAACCTGGATGCGATGTGGTTTTTGTTATGTTAATAAATGTGTTGTATGTATGTTACAGCTCACTCAAGTTTCTGTGGAAGCATGAATGTGAAGTGTGCATATAGACTAAATGCACACAATATTTACACATAAAGTAAATCTGCAGCTTCAAAAAACATGGCGTCTTTTGTATATTTCCTTTAATCTAAACATCCTACACACTAGATGCAATAAAGTGTTGGAACATACATAATGAATATTTGAAAACTGACTTGACTTAAAAAGGAAAATAAAAATCAGGATTCAGAGTAAATGTATATATATGGAGTAGTTCACCAGGTAACCAGGAACTGAGTGTAGTAACTCACAATAAGCCCAGAAAGCCTGACCTGAATCTGGTACTGGGTTTGCAGCATACTCTGGGGATGTGTGCCGGTTAAAACATCCACTGCCTCACTACGGACTTGTTCTGTATGTGCTTGCTAAAAGGGAAAAGAGCACTTCTTATAAACTCACCAAGGAGGAGCAAAAGGGGTAAAAGGAGCAGCAGGAGCCTCCAGAGTTTGGGAAGGCACCTAAAACAGAGTCACACACTAGTCAGTTAAACAAAAAAGTACATGTTAATTCAAAAAGACCTATATGTCTAAACACTATCAAAACTCCTCAACGGAAAACAAGCAATAAATTATTCATCAAAATGCAGTATTTCAAGACACACGGAGAGCAATTCCATCACGAAAGCCGTCATAACTCTGAAAATGTGGCTTAACTGGAATACATAACATGTAAATGTTATAATAACGGTTTTATTGTCATTTAAATTTAAGTTACCTATAACTTCACAAGTAACAGCTGTCTTATCGTAACACTCTTTGTTAAATCAGCCATTCAATCTTAATCATTATGCAGAAAATCCTTAATTTTGAACATTTACACCTAAAATAAATGATTTTTGGGCATTTGGGGGGAGCAGAGACAAAATAATGACATAATATCACCTAATAAGCAAACAGTTACCAAACAGTTGCTTATTTACACATCCAGCAGTTATGGAGCAACATTAGCATTAATTTGTATTTCTGGTCACCTGGTGAATGTGCGCCCAATATCCTCGCTCTTTTAGTTCAGTTTTTAGTCTTTACCAAGTTCTGAGGATATATTTGTCTCTTCAGCTGCTAAAAGCTCCACCATGTTCATCATGAAGTCACTAACTTTGTCTGGCTGCAGTTTGGCTCTGAGCAGGTAGTGTGCAGTGAACTTTTAGAGCTTCTGGACAGCTAAACAATGAATGCATGAACAAACAATGCTGAAACTCACTATAAAGCTCCGTAAAGCTGCAGATTAAGGCCGCAACTCTCTGTTGGTTCATCACCACGAGCAACAACTTTCTCATTTTCTTTTGATAAATCGTTATTACAAGAATATAGCCGCTTTAATATTTTGACAACAATTTAGCTGTTAAAAATGATTCTCCCTTTAATGCGTTGCAACACCTGAAGGTTGAGAAAAATGATGGGAGAAATGATCTTACCGTGTCAGAAAGAAGACGTTGAGGAGAGACATGAAAGACACCAGCTGGTACCATCCTGTTGCCAGAAACCACAAGAGTCCCCTGCCTGCCTTCACTGGGCGGATTGAATAAATATTTAAAAAAAACACAAACAGAGCAAAAATGAGAACACAATCAGACCATGTTGCCAAATAAAAAAAGACGCATATTTCTAAGAAGATGAGAAAAAAGTGCAACTGACCTGGAGCTGCCAGAAGCATCCAAAACAGTGAGAGCAGCTTCTGCACCACTGTCCCAACCACTGTCCCAACCCCTGATCCCAACACTTTGCCTGCTCCCACCACACAGTAACCTGGCTGGCGTAGAAAGTTACCTAGAAGATAAGAGGGAAACATTTTTAATTGATTAATTGCAGCACATCTACACCAACACACAGGTTGAGTTTTAAACGTCTCAGTACTAAATATATCCTTGTAGCAGTATATTGACAGGCTGTCATCAACATAAGTCAAGTGCTGGTTAACCTGTGTAAGCTAGGACGCTCCACAGTGCCCCCACCAGGCGTCGATGCCTGGAGGTCTGTGTGAGGAGGACGGTGTGTGTCTCTGAATGCTGCTTCCCTTTACAGTCATCGCCTGTGTACACCGAAATGATGGATGGCAGGCAAACAGAAAACAGAAAACCAAAAACGGTGTGAATGAATGACATTAAGATGGCTTACAAGCAAAAACATAAAGTAATAGCATTCTGCACAAAGTCAAAGCAAATTAAAATACAAAATAAACAAGTAACACAAAATTATATGTTTATAATGAAAATAAAATACAAGTGGGCCACTAGCATGCATGTTGCACAATATGCAATATACTGTATGTGATGGCAACATGAACAGCTGACAGCATGCCCAGTCCTCAGCCATGTGTCCGGAATGAAAAATGCTTTTATTGAACTTCAGTGTAACAGTTTAAATATCAGTCTGATTTTACAAATGTGGTGCTGGATAAGTGGACTTCATTATTATTGTCAGGGGAGAGAAGCTGCATTATTATTATTATTATTATTATTATTATTATTATTATTATTATTATTATTATTATTATTATTATACTATTTGTGTCTCTTATTTTTCTTTATATTTTATTCATGTTTTCTAGATTTGTTTAATTATTTCTTAATTTAAGGAAAGATCCTCTACCTCTTTTGTCACATATGTTTAACATCTGTTTTAATACTATTTGTATAAGTGTAAAATAAAAAATAAAACTAGACTAAAGACAAGCAGGCTGTAAACCAAAGGTTCATCATCATTTATGTTAAGTTTTGGTGTCAAATTGGTCTCTTGAAACAGGTTTGGAGGACTAACTTGATTGAAAGAAAAGTATCTGCAGGTCACTGCTTAAAGCAGTTCACACAACCTCTGCTCACTAGTCCTAACACAGGTCACGCATATAATTAACTGTCAATCAAGACTACCACAACAAGATGTAACAAGTAGAGCGAGAAAGAGGAGTGTGTGTGTGTGTGTGTGTGTGTGTGTGTGTGTGTGTGTGTGAGTGTGTGTGTGTGTGTGCTTACACAGGGAACCATTGAGATTGAGATGTGATGCATCTTCAGTCACCAGATCCTTCACATTCATGCTTCCACAGAAACTTGAGTGAGCTGCAACATACATACAACACATTTATTAACATAACAAAAACCACATCGCATGAGAAAATTGTGACTAAATGAACGATGGATGAAGAATAAGAGTAAATGCACGTGTCACCAATGTGACGACAGAGGAGCTCGATGTCGTCATAAAGAGAACGAGAATAGCGGTGCATGAAAACAGTTAGGAGGAGGGTAGGGCTGAACAATTAATCTGAAGCTTATCAAAATCACAATATGTACAAGTGCAATATCCAAATCGCAGGAGGCGCAATATGTTAAATGAAAATATTACTAAAATAAAATTAAACTACTAAAATATAATTTGATATTAAGTAATGTGGTGCTGCAGATATGTTGCTACTTACAAATTGTATTCTACAGACTTTGTTTGGTACAGATCCTCCTAAAAAAAACTAATTGTATTTATATATATATAAAATCCTACCATGATCATTTAATTATATTTTTAAATGAAAATAAGAATAATGCAAAAATGATCATTCCCTCCAATATCGTGAATATTTTCACAATTGCAATATCACTCAAATAATTGCACGTAGATAGTTTTTCAAAATCGTTCAGCCCTAATACACGGTGACAACTGCAAGAAACAAGTACAAAGAAATGTGAGTTGATGAAATTCTTCTGCAGCTGTGAAAGAACCATCTTAAATCAGCAGTACACTAGAAATAAAACTGACCGTGTACAAATTTAAACAAGAAAATTGCATAGTTATTAATGATGTAGTCAAGGTGCTTTTTTTGTTGTTGATTGATTGTTGGAATTTAGGGCAATGGCGTTTTTGGGGGATGTACAGTTTTTATTTTGTTTCTAGTAAACTTCCTGTTTTAGAAATAGAAAGCGACAGTGTAAAAGTGAAAGCTGGATGGACCAAGAAAGAAACAGAGGTTATAAAAAAGATCCTTCAAAGTCAATTCAACTTAATGTTTATTCTAATGTGAGGCTTTTTACTCTTTAAAGAGCTGAAGAAGGAGAGAAATGGGGACAAGAAAGTTTATTAATAGAAGAGCAGCAGAGGAGGTCATGGGCTGTGACCCTTAACCTTTGCCTTTTGTAGTTACGGCTGGTACCTTGTCCTTCATAGCCATTAGCCTTGTAGCCCATCATCCTGTGGAAAGTGGCCTGTTTAAACAGCCACAGTTGGGACAAACTGGAGGACGCCGCTTGTCTCATCGAGTCCGTAAACGACACAAGGACACCTGGTGACACACCCGCCCCGTACAATCACCATTAGTCAAAATGCACAGTCAAGGCTAGAGACACAAAGTAAAAAAAATAAAAATGGGTGAAGATAGAAAAAGCCCATGAAGATAGAAACATTGAGAGAAAGACAAGAAGAAGCTTTGAAAAGCCAGACAAGGCGAAAGGTAATAAAGTTACATGTGAAATAAAAATAGACGATGACACAGCCAGAAACATTCGGGGGCTGATGAGAAGCCTGCTCAAGCTGAAAGTGGAGATTTCAAATTAGCTGCAAAAGAGAAATGAGTCAGTTTTTCATTAAATCACTGACAATCTCAACTCATGGCTGAGTGACTCGGGAAAGATTACCACCATAAAAGACGGAGGAAGAAAGACAGAAAGATGGGTAATGAATGAAGAGCAAAGAACTTCTCTTGTTGTATACCTTTTCCAGGAGGACTCTTTGCCCTTGAACCAAGCCAGAGCACGTTGTTGAAGAGCAGGGTGACTAAGGACACGATGGGGGCCAGGGCTTGCTTGCTGTAGTGCACACACGTGTTAGAAATAGACACCAGGACACCTGGAGAGAGACACCACCATATTCTTATAATCACAACATACTTGGCAAGTTCACCTTCCAGCTCCAATAGTTTCAACATGTACAAGGACAAATGTGGGGAAGAACAGAAGTCTGCATTTCAGTTCAACTTCACATTTCCTCACCTGTCTTGTTCCTTCGACTCCTGTCTCGGGAGTATATGCTTGTGAAAGGTGACGAGGAGGAGGAGGAGGAGGAGGAAAAGAGTGCGTCCGAGCAAGCTTCTGCAGCCTGAGATGATGATGATAATGATGAAGAAGACTGTGTGATAGGAGAGTCCATCTTCTGAGAGTGAAAAGAGCAGTCTTTGCAGATGTAACCATTGGCGAGCGAGGTGTGGGACTTTGACGCGCTGGCGTCGCCATTTACACTTGATGAGCTGTGGTCATGGTTGGAGCTCCTCCCTGAGTTGCAGCATGTGCACAGAAAAATAAGACTCGTTAATTTAAAAAAGAGACAGGTTACATTCATAAATGATTAGTAAAGACATTACTAATCAGGTATGTTATTGCTTAATTTGTTACACAGTGGAACAGTAAATACCTACAGTGGTGGAGGATGAATTAAGATCTTTTACTTAAGTGAAAGGAGTAAAAGTATGCAAGTTCAATGGAAAAATGTACTTTAAAGTATAAAAGTACTCACTATGGAGCCAAAATGGCTCCGTCAGTGGTACATTAATACATACTATTGCAGTGATGTTGATAGGTTTTAAATGTAGTGAAATTGAGTGGGTGCCCATTGTATTATTTTCTAACGTTTCTAAATGCTTTGTATATTATTCTAGCTTTGTGTTATAATTACATTTCTAAATATAGCTTTTTGGATGTACAGTGCCTAATTTCCCATGCAGATCAACAGTTTAATGTTATCTTATGATGTACTCCACTCTCGAGTAATTACTTTCTTGCTACTGAATGAGAACCAGTTGATACCCAGGTTTGAGACCGG
Organism: Cottoperca gobio; assembly: GCF_900634415.1. Classification (NCBI taxonomy): domain Eukaryota; kingdom Metazoa; phylum Chordata; class Actinopteri; order Perciformes; family Bovichtidae; genus Cottoperca; species Cottoperca gobio. The sequence goes on along the minus strand of NC_041362.1, from coordinate 10,122,785 downwards.
ATATACAGGATCACTAATATTAGGTCAACAAAGCTAGACAGCCCAAAAAGTACCTGCATGAGTGAAACGTGCTTTGCGATACTGGCTCAAAGAATCACTCGAACACTGTGGGAAACACTTTCCTGCAGAACTAAGACCCTTTAAAGAACTTCAATGTCAACCAAGAATAACTCATTTTTAGAGGGAAATGAAAGGTGTATATCCTGCATGGGGGAATTTAATTGACAAATCTTGAATAAATTCAGAATTTTGCCGAAGTATAATAGGTCAACTGACCAAGGTGTTCATCCGCAGAAGTAGAGGTGGTGGTTGTGGTGCGTTGTCTCAGGTGGGACTGGTCCAGGATGGAGGTGAGCAGAGATCCATCAGACGCTGTGTTGCTTTCATGAATGACGGCGCTGCTGTTATTAAATGGGGTAGTAGCAGCTGAGAAGGAGAGGGTTTTTCTCGGTGTGGCGGCTTGGCTCAAGGATAGAGACCGGGAGCTGGAACTTGACTGTTGCTTTTTGCTCCGCAGCGTCCTGGGAGAACAGAGACAGGAAACATGAAGAGGTGCGAGTTTTGTTGCATGGATACGAGAATGGCAGAGACATGTTGAGACCGCCATGAGAAGATATGTACTGTAGTGTCTGTCATTTAGCACTTCGGTGCACGCTCACTGGTGGTCAGGTAGACATCAAATGACATCACTCAGTACACTAAACCCGAGTCAAGTGTGTACCCCATCTCACTGCACTTTATTGCGCAACATCAGTCCAGCTCTTGGCGGTAATGCACCTAAAGTTTTAGGATTGATATTATAAAAAAAGTGAAATTTTTATTGATTATCGCTTAATATCAAAAATGTATTCTTCTTAAAAGACACTGATAAAATACAGTCAACATAAATATTAAACATGAAATTATTTTATTTATGATTTGGAAAAATACAAAAAGAATACTTTAAAAATAATGCATGTTGCGTCTCTTTTCTATACAGTAGAGCTATGCGCTTCTCACTCGATTTAATTGCTTATCAGTTGTGTGGGAGTGTTAGTATCCATTGCCAGTCTCACCGTGTCTCTCTTTTGATGCTGGTGAAGCTGCTGTGGTTCTGGGAGTAATCGACCTGGCTCTCGTTGCCATAGTGACCGGCACCGGTCTGCAGACGCAGGCTGCGCCGTGACATCCTGGGCGATTCGTATACGGCAGCGATCTGGTGCTCCTTCTCAAAATCTAACGCTGCTGTGGAGTAGCTGGAGCTGAGAGCGAGAGGAGAGAAGAGTGGAGCAGAAAGAGCAGGGAAGTTACATAGTGAAAGAGAAAGAAAAGAGAAAAATAAAAGCGGTTAGATGAACGGAGGGATTGCATGACAGTTAAACACAGAGAGGGGAGTTTCTAAAATTCATTTGGAGGCCTCGAGTAACCCCAAACTGAAATCAATATTGAACAAGGAAATTTTCCGGATGCGTGTGCCATCTTCAGAGAGGCTTTCTTTGAAAACAAAAACAAACAAAACACAGGAACAGACGGTCCGTTTAGAGAGATGTGATGCTGTTGTTGCCTGCAACTGGCAGTGGGCCTAACAGGAAGTGACTCACTCACAAGGGAGGGAGAAAACAATACAAAAGAATGGGCACAGTGTGTTTCTGAAAGTCAAATTGAAAAAATAAAGCCAGATAAACATCCTAAAGTATGCAAGTAGGCTGAAAAAAAATCTACTTCTCTCACTGCAACCCAAAGCCAACCGTAAGTGGAAACACACTATGAATGTTGTAAACTTTGCCATGCGTTGTGCAGCTGTGACTAACAGGGCCACACCCACCTGGCAGAGTAGACAGGCAGAGTCAAGGCCAGCATTTAGACAGGCAACAGGCAAGAGTTGCAAAATTCAGTAGATCCATAATAAAAAAATATTGATAATCCCTCTTAACTGGTGCAAACAACAAACAATGCAAAAACAAACAAACACGATTCTACCCACTTTCTCTACAGTGGCAAAGAAGGTACAATTTTATACGGCAAAACAAAATTAATCTCTTATTTAAAATTGATTTGTGTTTACTAATAGATTACAATATTTGTATTGTGTGATCAATAATAATAATAATAATAATAATAACAACAACACCAACAACAAACTGAAATGACCTGATCACGCTTAACTTCGCAGACTGTGTACACTCCTCAGCATGTGGCTCAACTAGGTCAGGCAGAAATACTCCACAGACATGCAGGGGTGGGTGGATGAAAAGGAGGAGCAAAACACTTTATCAGTCACTGGAGGACAGAGAATAAACTTCCTGTTTGACGCTTGAGAAGGAGGGACCTTTCCTGTTAGAGGCCCTTGCACGGCAGTGGGTACATCAGGGCAGAGTCTTGCACACCGCACAAACTACACTGAGCAATATCAGCAGTATGTGTGTATGCATGTGTACACGTACAGTGCATTTTGCTCTCTGGCCCTCCCTCTGGCTCTAAACGCTGAGGATTACACACTGAGAGCCAATTATGCGCTTTGGTCCTCGCTCTGCCTCCTGCTCCAACTAGCTTTTCTCCGAACACATGACCAGGGCAGCACCTCTCACTCTGTATCCCGATGGTCTGAAATTTTCCAGAGCTAGCGTCTACGGTTAATCATTTGCTAAAAGATAAATGACCAAGTACATGTGCATGTTTAGAACCAGAGTCCTCGAATATGGAATATCTGCTTTTTCAGTAAAAGCACCTAACCACTTGCATTTGTTCCAACACAAGCAGGCTAGCATTGTATTTTCTGTTTAACACGACCCTCTCCTGATGTCTTTTGTCCACCAAAAATAAATCTTTGAGAGGAAAGATTAATCATGTATTGACTGTGTGTGAAAATCCAATGTCACAGATATGGCTGCATCGATTTAAATCCACACAGAACTGTCGAAACACTGCAACTCTTTTCTTTGTGCTCCTGCACCTCAAGTGTCTGTGTGTGTGTGTCTGTGTGTGACACAACCCTCTCCTGGGGTTTCCCAGTCACATACCTACGGAAAATAAATCTCTCCCAGAAGGAATGCAAGCAGTATATTGAGGGCACCACTGAGCTCGCTGAATCATTTAAAAAGGCAGTATGGTATGAAAACAGCACTGACATTTGTGCTAGCTAAAAGAGAAAATAAAGCTAGCATCACATGCTACTTCCAAATTTGATTATATTAATCAATAAACATACCCATTTTTACTTCATGATCATCTTAACATTTTAAGCCAAGTTTAGCTTTACATCAACTGTTACAAATGTATTTGAACCATACTGTAGAGAACATGTATATGTACTCAATTGCCTGAGAGGGATAATGACACACTGCCAACAGTACCAGAACAAGAAGTCATGCAAGGACAGTTGAGCAGAGAGGTGAAGTACTTTACTTCAGCTGTGACTCCCTGTAGTAGAGAACATTGTGGCCCTGGAGGAGACACTCCCCGGGTGTACCTGAAAACAGGTGGGCCAGATATGCACAGAACAATCAACTTTCCATTACAGCTACACCTCTACGTCACTGCTTGTCTGATTCAAATTTGCAATTCAAATCTTGGGGAAAAAAGCAGTGGGGCTCTGCAGTTTGTTTGTGTTCGCTTTGAAAGCAAAGTTTCAAACTTTGACAACAATAATATTAATTCCAGTGGGTGGGCTAAATGACCAATTGTTATTATTTATAAAAATAAAAAAACCTCTATAGCTATATACAGCTGCAGAGTTAATAAAGTTAATAAAGCGTGTTGCCAGGTTACATCCTGAGCCAGCAAACAACTTCACTGTGGTATGTCTTCATGTGTATACAAACAAAATAGTGGTGGTCTAGTGGTCAGGCTTCCAAATACAACACTGGAAGGTTGTGAGTTCAACAACAGGGCCTGCCACCATGGTGCCCCTGAGCAAGGCACTTAACACAGAGTTGCTCCAGGGAGACTGTCCTTGAAGTTAGTTCACTGTAAGTTCCTGTGGCTAAGAGCGTCTGCTAAATGACATGTAATGTTATGTAACATAGTCCATCATACCAGAACATAATGATTCATTCAGGATCTTTAAAAATGTTACTGACCGAGTGCCTGTGGCACTGAAGCCCTGTGCTGGGCAGGGCAGGGTGTGTGTGAGAAAGAAAACAGACTGATCTCTGTCTACAGCCAGGCACACTGACATTAATGTAACAGTCTGCTGCTCTACCTGGTAACTCATATATCCACCACCACATATATCTTTATTTGAACAACAAAACCACCAATAAACTAATCCGTAGTGTGCATCGCCCTGATGTGCTTGTGATCACACCCTTCTTAAACAAACTAAAATAATGTTCAACACATAGCAACTGTTCAGATCTGCACCTGTCTCATCAGCAGCTGTAAACAATGTTAATTAGTTTGCAAACTCTTTTCACTTGTTCTGGGTATCCAAATTGATCCGCTTGCCGTTCTCTCTCTCTCTCTCTCCCTCTCCCAGGCGGCTCCCACGGCCCACATTGGAGATAAAAATAGAGACGGACACTGTGCTTTCAGAACTGAGTGAAGAAGACACAGATGAAGAGACAGACGTACAAGTATGGAGAAAGAAGACACTTCCATCCTGACATTCAGCTTCCTGGAATCTCTCCTTACATAACACTAAAGCTTTGATACTCTTCCCACACTCAGTGGGCACAGCCGGCTTTCTTACAACACGCAACTATACAGAGCATCAGATCAGAAAGGATTCTACATTTTAGTAGCTTGTGTTTCGCTATTTAGCACATGTTATTATGCACAGCGACATGAGCATGCAGGATGGGGTTCAAGGTTGGAGGTCGATTATTTTAGTTTCCTTTCTCTGTCTATGATAGTCAATAACTTTTGGTTTTGGACTGTTGGTCGAAAAAAATAATTGCATTTTCAAGTTTGGATCTGGGAAATCGTGATGGCAATGTTTTTTTCACAATTGTTTTAACATGTTATCAACCAAACAATAAATCCATAAATTACTAAGCGGATGTATTGATAATGAAAATAAGCTGTGTTAGATGTACAAAACAGTTATAACATTCCAATTATGATCTATGTTTACTTTAAGATAAATGTATTACTATTTTCCAGACAGCTTTAGTATGGGATGATTGGATCTCAGCTATTCATCCAGGTGTGTTCACATTATTGAGAAAGTATCTGCCCTTAGGGGAGAAGCACCATTACTTCAGCGTCTGCCCTTTACCAGCTTGTCAAGATATCGTACCCTGGAGACAACAAGAGACTGAATTTATTACCACAGTGTGGGGTTCACAGCAGCAGCCAAAATGGCAAAACCTGCTCTTCATCATTTCTTTCAGATCTAACCAGAGAGCCACAGAAAACAAATTCCTCCATGACAAAGAAAAGTAACTTTAGTAACATCCCTTCTGTTGAGTCTACTCCTCCAGTACCATGTTTGGTTTGCTGCCACTAAAAAAGGGACTTGCCACCCACCCACCTTCTGCCTGCTTTGCATGGTGTATGCAAAAAAAGTGAGCCCCAATCACAAAGCACACAGAATGAACACAATGAGACATCAAGTTGTTCACATGCAAGGAAAATCATCTGGTACTTTACAATCTACACATCAGATGTGGTTTGCATTTGAAAAGATCAATGACATTTGAACTCAAAGAAACATTTCTGTTCGGTTATCTGGAGCAAATATGCATTACCTGAAAGATGTTTGGATCATATGTTTTAGGGCTGCAACTAACTGCACCTACTAGTATTCCAGATATTAACCTGCAGATTATTTTCTAGATATTGGGGATGTATCGATGAACTGTTTAGTAATTAAAATGTCAGAAAACAGGGAAAAGTCTCAAAGTGATGTTTTCAAATTGCATGTTTTGTCTAACAACAGTCTAATGAGAATTTGATTTGATATCATAACTAAATGTTTGCCAAATAAAAGAAACATCCGATTTCTTCTCTTTGCTAGACTTCCACAGTAAACAAACACCGTCAAAATGAAAACAAAACAAGATCACCTTTCTGCTAATAACAAGCATAGAAACTGATTTTATTATCCGCAGCTCAAATAGTAACATACTTGCACCGCAAAATCCTTAACAAAAAACACTAGCTACCACCACACACACACACACACACACACACACACACACACACACACAGATTATAGAAACCATGTGTGTTATAAATCTGAACTTCAAAACCACAAGTGTGGTTACAAAAGCCTCGTCAAATGCTTGCCAGAAAGCCTATACCCTCACATGCTCAAGAAAGTTTTTACAAGACGAGGGGTCGTGTTGTTGACAATGAAAGTTAGAAGCAAAAAATGGCACTGAAAGTTACTGAAAGACATTTGTTAGTTAGCCGTACGTGTGTACTGCAGGTTTTGTTTGAGACTACTCAGATTCTTCTCCTACCGTGTAACAGATTAAAGAGAACAACCTCGAGTCAGACATCAGATCATGACATTTTACCAATGAGTCTAATTACTTCCATCTCATCCAATCTTAACTACAAAAATTAGTCCTCCCTTTCTGATACATACCACATAATGTGATATGGGAATAATGTAAGCACAAGCAGAGAGTCTAAATCATCATAGGTTAGATCACTGCTAACAACTAATCATGTTGAGACTTCACTTGGAATGCTGTAATTTGACTGAAGTAAACATAGTATTTTGTCAACCTCTTAAAATCTCCTCCCTACTACCCTGTGGGGCTATGCTGTTTTTACTGAAATTATACTGCACTCATTTCTTTCCCTGAAGTTCGGCTGCGAGTAAAAATCTTGGGGAAATTACCAAATCAGAGCACAAACGTAGCACACTCTGCCTTCCTGTTTCATCAAACCATTACAGAAAGTATTTTCCCCGCCTGAGGTGCTGAGGCCTATATTTACCAGAGGCCAGGAACTGGGAGTCTGTGACCGAGCGAAGAGCCTTCAAATTTCCATCCAACTATCTCTGGGTGGGAAGGATTTAGCACTGCGATTAGGATCGTTCCAGCCCACCCTCACTTTCGCTCCCACAGAAACCACTTTCCTGCTCTCTCTCTCTCACTCTCTCTCTCATGTCCTTCGCTCTCCACGTTATAGCTCTATAGTGTGTAGTTTCATGCTGCCGTGGTAGCCATGGAGACCACTCTAAACATCTCCCTGGCTCAGGAGAGACTGAGCAGAAGCAGAGGCTGGACATGTAGCCTTTCCAACAGACCTGCTGTAAACACCAACAAATACAAGCCTGGCTGATACAGAAACGGACGCGTCAGACGTCTAAAATACCTCGACATATGCTTCACGCATGCAAGGAGACATGTTTGGTTTTTAAAATCTGCCAGGGATTTGTTCATCGCAGTAGTGACACTTTGAAAAGCAGCAACATTTATAATTATAATTACCGCCTCACGGTTGTATGCCTCCACCAACCAGTTTACATCCGTGTCTCTTCAAAATGTCATCACCTCATAATTTTATACTATTAGACATTTGTGTGAAACTGTCATAACTACCCTATGAATTCTTATTTTAGGGCCAAAAACATGTTTTGTGACTTTTAACTTTGACCACCAAATTCAGTTCATCCTTGAGTTCAAGTGGGCGTTTGTCCTCCAGACGTTCTTGAGATATTGCGTTCACGAGAATGGGACGGATGGACATACACACATACAACCTGAAAACATGATGCCTTCAGCAAGGTATACAAATATCTGTTGTTGTGGGTTTAACCACCAAAAACAAGTAACTATGGCACAGGCTGACCAAAACTGCAGTCACTTGCTTGGCACGTGACCAGTGGTGCATGTACTGAAATACACTCAGACCAGATGTCAGAACAACTGTGACAGCAGCCTGAACAACGCCTGTCAAACGCCTGTCAAACTGGCATCCCTGAACCTCGTCTTGCAGAGCGTGACTCGCATGTACAACTCCATTTTGTATAAGATTTATGTTAAAAATGTGTTTAAAATGAAAAACTTTAAATGAAATAGTCTTAATAAAATTGCCTTTTCAACCAGCTTTAGGCTTTAAAAAATACTTATGTTTCTGTTTGCATTTCCACAGATCTTTGTGAAGATGGGAGGTTGAACCTCTCATATAATTTTACATGAGCTACTGTATCTGCTGTTTCCAGACAGCCACGTACAGAATCAGATAACTTGAGCACTGCTGCTACTTACTCCTGTCACAGTTCAGCCATCACAAGCTATCACTTGTGGGGGGGAAAACACTGCAGCCAGAGGCCCCAGCCCCACTGACCCACTTCCAACATCATTAAATATGAAGGGTCTGCGTGAGACCGTACACAGCACAGTCCTGCTTTCAGTAAAGAGATGAGTGCAGTCAGTCAGTCTTTCAAGAGGTGAGACAGCTCAATGCTGAACTACAGAGTGTAAAGAACTTCCGTACTAATTTCCAGCTCGGACTCAAATCAAAGGTTTTATTGATGCATTACTGCTCTATATTGTAGACCACTTTTGGCCAACAACGGTGTATCAGATTGTATTTTTGTGTAAATGTATGGATATTGCTACAAGAACTGATGGAGAAACGTTACACATTAATTGAAATCATAGTACCTATCCCAGCACATCTAAGCGGTTATAAATCCATTAATAAAAGTGTTTCCCTTGCTGTATTTACACAATTAATTAAATCAACACAACGTTGCTGGTCCAAGTTGTAACGGCCTCTGCCTGGTATGTGGAAGGAAACAGAACACAGTTGGCTGGCCTGCTCACTTCTTGGACCATTCAAAGGAAGAAAACTTGTCACTGCCCTTTTGAGTTTTGACAACAGATGGGCCAACGGTTTCTGTCACCTGACTCCGTCTGTCTCTTCACTGCTCTCTTGTTTTCACTGGAGGCCACAAACACACTCTAAAGTCTGAACACAATCTGCTACCAGACTCTCTGATGGGATCATATTTCTGAACTTTGAACAAGCAACAAATAAAATGTTTGGCTGTTCTGCTATTCATTGAGAGGTCAAAGTCAAAGACATCGCCTTCAGTCAGATTATTCAAATTTCATCAGGTTTGTTTTACAGTATAAAAGTGTTAGTTGCTGCGCTGCAGTACACACAGGCTCATAAAAACCACAGATCTCTCTACTAGCTAGCTAGCTAGTCAAGAAGCATAAACTATTAGTGTAATCCTGGGATCAGGGCCACGGTTGTGACTGAGGTTCATTAATAGCTTCTCAGCTGACTGCATTCAAAGGAACACGATTAGCTTGTTCCAGTCTACCTGTTGGTTCCAGCAGGGCGGAAACTAATTTTTGTACCTTCATCTTGCTCTGCCTCAGTCCACTCATAAGTTGTTGTTTTTTTAAACATGACTGGGGTGTACTGTGTGCAATAAAGCTGACCTGAATTCATGACAATGTTATTGGTTTGTATGCCATTTATGTCATGGTACAACATCAGCATACCAGCTATTCTAAATCTCTACATGAAAAACACCCAACAGGCAAATTCCCAGTGTGCATCAATGCCATTCCCAAAATCTATAAAAGTATAAGAGCTGCTGACATATTCAATATATAATGCAGCTAATACAATTGTAACATAATGAAACATAATTACAACTGCAGTTTTCACAATGTGCTCTGCATTTCTGCAAGACACAGCTGTAAACCTAAAGAGGTCTTTGTTCAAACTCGACTTCTTTCGAGAGTTGAGGGAATGAGGGAATCCTCCTTTAACTGATGGAAGGCCTTTACTCCTAAAAGTCAAGCAATAACACTTTGTTTTCCCAAAGTCAGAAAGTGAGTGAAGGACGAGGTATGGTGATATTTCTTTCCTGACCTACACACCCTTTCTCTGATCTGAGAGCTTCCGACATCAACGCTGACAGCACTGAAGACAACAGCATTCCTCCACATGCACAGACTTTTATTGTGAAGTGTCGACCACACCTACGGTATGAGCTGTGATGAGGAGCCCAAGAAACAATGCATGGATGAGGAGCACGATGGGAGAGGTCACTGTTACAGGAGTTGTATGTACGGTGTATGCAAAACTGAACATACTGTCTTTAATGTCTCAAAAGCTGGAAAAAAAAAAGTTGCCACCTTGAATCTACACTATAGTAAGAGTATGTATAGAGAAATCTAGGGTGCATGCTCTATTTTAACAGGATACAAAACACACATACCAACTGAATCATGAGGCTGAGTCATCAAAACCACAGGACTTGTTTTAGAAAAAAAGGAGTAACTGACTTATAAAATCTCTGCAAGTTAAAAAACAACAATGTAATCAAAAGTAAATACATTTAAACATTTCATTCTGTAATTGTATTTGTAACGTCCAAACTAACTGGGGAAAAAGGGTTCTACTATCGAAGCAAGCTGCATCCTAAAACCAGCATACAGTCGGCTCATTGCTTTTTAGATTTTGTCTTTTAACAGAAAACCAGCCACAGCAGTTAATGTAAAACAACCTCTGGGATAATTTGGCAGCGTAGACTTTTCATTATGTTGAACTGACATATGACATGAGTACACTGACAACAGTTATTATAATAGCATTAAGGTTGACAGTGCTATAAAAACATAATCTGTTCAGGGAGAAACGGGACCAGAGCAAATGGAATGTGGAGTGGCTGGTTGACACTACACTTGCAAAGCGTTGATAAAAATGCAACAGCAGGGTCTCAAGGACAATTTAGCTTCATTCTGAGTTCATTCTCTGAGCTACCCGGAGTCACAAATGACAGGCAGGGTGTAACTGAAATGCCAAAGGCCTGACTGTTTGATGGTGCAGCCAGCGTACTGGAGCACAGCACTGAGGTCTCACCTGAGAGAGTAGGTATAGCCGGTGTTCTCTGGGGCACACTGTGGCGGCGTATATGTGTGCAGTTGGGAAAAATCCATGGTCATTCTTCTTTGGTTAGACTGCAAGAATCAGGATGCAAGGGATAGGACTCTTTAAGCCAAAGATGACATGTTTGAGGGGGATAACAAGCACAAACTAACTACCATACACACTCACAGAAACACATGCATTGCCTTGTTCAGCCTGTCTCTGGCAGACAAATTACTTCTGCTAATGAGCTCAAGTTCTGACGCTGTGTAATTGTATTTTTAAAAGCCAGGTTCAGAACCGCATCTACACATTAAATACAATACAGCACTGGTAAATTCCCAGTCTCTGCCAAAATCAATTCTAGCGCTATTCACTGGGCTACTCTCCAAGAAAACACAACCACCGGTTACTGCTACGCTCTACAACCATGTCAGAAAGCCCAGCAGGCCCTAATGAGGGCTGCTGGACATTCCTTTTCCTCAGGAACACAACAACGCTACTGTGGTTGTAACAGTGGACGAAAGCTGGCCGACCTCTTCCTGCATGTTGGCTTTGGCTGCTTGTTGACGGAGCTGTAATGAATGACTTGTCTCTTCTCCTCCGGTCGGCAACTGACGGGAATGGCTGGTAGAGACAGGACAGAGAAAATGACGATCCTCAGTCCTGTTGTAATAAGTAAACTCCTCACAAGGACAGCTACTCCTACAGTGACTGCTTGGGTAAGCTCTGCACACAGAAAGAGCAGTATTATGAAACCAAGTGGAGCAGCAAGGGGTGGGGCTGAGTTTTAGGCAATGGGCGGGAAACGACTGCTCTGAGGGTTGAGCTTCTCATAGGGAAACTTGCATTATGTCAACAGCTTGTGCAAATACTGTTACTATAATACACTCAGCTGCCAGCTCATTAGGTACACCTAGCTAAAACTAATGCAGTCTGATACAACAGTCCTGCAGTACATCCTACCTTACTTAAGAGTTATATTTATCATTTATTGTTATGTATATCTCTTATTACTCTTAGTTCTAATTTGATCTTTTTGGCTGTTTGTGGACTAGCAAAGTAAGATGTTCATTGTACGATATAACGGTCTGTTTAACTGTGCATATTTTCACTAGGTGTACCTAATAAACTGGCAACTAGGGGTATATAGTTAGCCAAAACATTGTAGCAATACTTTAGACTGTCAGCTATGAAAAAGGAAAAGCTTTGTTGACACTTCCCGGTTTAACCCTTGCTCTACATAACATAAAATAATACAATACTGTGTCTGACTATTTGATTTAGCATTTCTGGTCATAACAAACTCAACATGCTGCAAACCACTCAGCCTCCTCATATATACTGAGCAAGATAGGAACTTCTAATCAAACTTTTGGAAATGCAAAAACGTTGCAGCAAATAAAACAGATGGCTTTTCCCAAAATCCACCAACAAAATCTCAACCCATAATCTTAATCATCAAATCCGCATCCAAGTCACCAAGCCGAAAAGACGGATAAACGGAAACAAATATCCAAAAGCTAAAGAGGACTACTTTAATTCAACCGGGATTAGTTTTATTTGGACTTCAACGAGTGCAATGAATCGTGTTGCCAGTACTGAATGTGGGCACTCGCAATTAAATACCAGTCTTATAGTACATCAACTGTGCTATAGCTTCTAAATAACTGAGAATAAGAGAGAGTATAGTGTAAGGGTGGAGTTCTAATTAAAGAGCGGTTTTTTTTTTTGGCGACTGGATCTTTTCAGAAATATTTTAGCATTTAATCCTTGAGCTCATAATTCAGGAGACAGGTTCAACAATAACAGAGCATACGTTCATCCCACAAACGCACTTCTACAGTCTAAACATGCTACTCTGTGACACATTTCCCACAGTGCTGCATGTCTCCTCACACGTTTGTTTTGCTGGCTCCTTTACGCAAACCACCTGCGACGAAGAGGGCAAACTACAGAGTCTTGAGACGAGCGCAGCTCCTGTCAAAACAGTGTCGCAGACCGGCGCCGTTCAAAACGCATTCAGTTTAATAATAACTGGACATAGTGTCCGGCCAACTGACATATAAGCCCTGTTACAGTCTCACATTGCCCAGTGATAAATTTAGACGCCATGTATTTAGACAATGCCGTCACTCGCGAATGCACTGACTTACCATTTCCATTTCTTATCATAAAGGTTAATTTAACATTTCTCAGTAAAAACAAACACTCTTAATGACGGATAACACATTTAATGTCTGATAATGGCGCAGAAATCAACCAAGAAAATAAGGCCTGATATTGCGTTAGTTGTGGGTAAAGGAGCTCAGCAAGGACACAATAAATCTGGATAAAAACGAAATGACACATTCACAACAGAAATTGCAGCTACATTAACGTATAGGATATTATTTAAAGTAGCATGTCAACTTGCCCGCGTGGTTAAAGTCCATGTATGTTATTATTCTTTAAGAACGTAATCCAAAAGGAAAAAGATCCACACATTACGGAAGATGCGCAAACTTCTGCCAGCATCCCGATGCTGGGAAACCCAAAGATTAGACTATTTATTACTATGGGCCCACAGACCCTAAACGTTATTTGTTCTAGTAAAAAAAAAAACACAAAAGTTTGCAAGTAGCTTGAGAGTGTTATGCTAGTGCACAACAAGCAGATTTCCAAAATGGCTTCCCGGGCGTAACAAAGCCAGAAGGATCGCTGCCGAGCTGATCCTCCCACTCCCGGGCCCTCTATTGTGGGCCAGGGCGCACACTTTAAATCTATTGGAGGAAAGCAGCACTGCTGCAACGGCATGCACCGGACTGCTGCTGGAGCTGCGGGCATTGAGAGGCACCACACTATTGTTTGAGTCAACATTGAACCCCAGGAGGAGATTTTGACTGAAACTGAAAGCCCCCTTTATCTGCCAACAAAACAACCTTTATCACATTTCTGACATCATGAATGATCGATGATGTACTAATAATAATGTAGCCTATTATTATCATCATCATCATCTTCCTCATGTATATGTAGCCAACGTAATTAGTTGACACGCTGCTCACCAATATTCTTCCAATGTAAACAAAAAGGAACATTTATCTTGAATGCCCACAATAACATAATTATTAAATACATTTCATGCAACCAATGTTGGTTATTGCTCTCAAGTGCAAGCACAAAGATGGCAAGTCAGTGCCTGTCAGTATTCTATTATATGTATTTTCAGGGACTTATTTGGGAAATTTAGGATCCTGAGGTCATGAGGTCAAATCCCAAAAGGAAAGTCTGTAAAAAATATTGTAGTGATTTGAATTTTTCATATTTTGTTTAACAACTGTTCAATTTTATTTTCTATGTATTAAAAAAAATGTAAAATGAAAACATAAAGATCTGAATGCTTCTCAAACCTGTAAAATACTCACCATGTATAATTTTCAATTAAGTGCCTCCCTAGTTCCATAGAGTACATGTCTGGTTTATGCACTATTTAATGCTGAAACTAATCCTTAGACTGTAGTAAGAGGAAACATTGGCATCAGTATTGTTGCAACAGTGTTGCTATAGTGTTACAACAAAGACTTCACAAATGAATTGCTCTCATGCAATAGGAGAAAAGTAACTATGAGGTGCTCTCTCTGCATTCTTAAGAGTGAAGCTGAATTAATGCTAGAGAAAGACACAAGACCACTGCAGTCACCTAAAGCAGAACGCACCATCCTGAAAATGTATTTTCCATCAAAAAGGTTTGGTGAGAAATGTGAATACAAAATAAAGCCTTAAAAAGTGTAAAAGTGCACAGATAGCCAGTAACCACACAGGTGTTTTCAGTTGTGTTTGATTAGACCTTCTCAGGAAGGAGTTATGCAAAGATAGGCTGGTAATTTGCACAAAGTCATTGTGTACTAATAAGAATGATACAGTTGTAAATGTTCATGCAACAAACTAACAGGGGAGCTCCTAAAGTCCCAAAAATGTTAAACATTTTTTATCTTGCAACAATGACTTATTATGTGTAAAAACTATCATCTTGTAAATAAAATTAAGAATCTTTCAGGACCTGGGAGGCTTTGCAATGTAACACTTTGAAATCGTTGATTTTGCATGAAGAGTATACTTTTACTTTTAAGTGCAATTTAGCTAGTCCTTATGTACTTTCACTCAAGTAGAATTTCGAATGCAGGACTTTTACTGGCCTCTTTGAAGTTAGAGCGTAACAATTTCCACAGAGATATATAACATATTATTAATACCTACATCTGAATCCAATAATTTAACTGATGATGGGAAGTAAGGTTTAGTGCAAGGCGCCATCTGCTGGACAGCAGTCTGTACACTTCATTTAGATGGACTTTGGATCCAATCTGAGACCCTGCAGAAGGCGGGCTATCCCTCTGCCACAGACTAAACAACAGGCATGTTCCCACTCTGATAATATCTTTATCAAATATTTCATATTCCTCGTGCAAGTGCATTTCAGATGAACCAGCCATGGTGGAAACAAGTATTAAGGTCCTTAACTTCAGTAATACAACAATGTAGAAAATACTCTTACTACAAGTCATAATACTGCATTTAAAATCCTACAACTAAAAGTACAAAAGTATCAAATACAAAATTGACTGGCATTTTGTATATATTATTACATTGTTAATATAGATACATCAATGAGTAAGCATCATTGTACTGCTGTAGCTGGTTAAAGGGAAGCTAGTTTTACCTACTTTATATTTATATTGTAGACCAGTGGGTGGGGCCCTCAAAAAAACCTTTTACCCAGAAGACATTTTGACTCGTCATAGTAGGAAAAGCATGCGTTTCTGATAAGAGTAACGATGGCTCTGTTCTATTCAAGAGTCCCAGTGAAATTGAGAAAGCATGCACACCAGGACCCTGAAATCAAAGCAAGCAGCGAAATGGACTTCAGCCCTCATTCATTTGATTTACACCTCTGTTTTTTCTAATGTGACACATCAAAATGTCTTCTTTGAAAAAGGCCTAGGTAACAAGATCATTTTGAAGGGTTGTGAAATGATTAATGAGAGAAAAGAAGAAGGGAAAAAAAGTTCTGATACCAAAATCTGAAGTAATTTTGCAGACTTTTCTCTATGAAATACTGAAATTGTTTTGGGTTCTCAAACAGTTATTTACATGACACCATGCAATACGTTTTGCAGGGAAACGTCTCTTTGGTTGAACTGCAACAATTCATAGACATCTGAAAAATGACAGGGGTCTGAACCAGATACTGCTTTCTTGTAAGGAGTCACAAGTCAAAAATGTTGGAAACCACTAGTTCAATCTTATCAGATGTGTTTCATATAACTTGCACCTAAAAAAAAGTAACAATAGCTGTAACGATTATTGCATTGGAGTTAAAAGTAGCCTACAATTTAAGTATAAAAGTGAAGTAGGCTGCCTTAAAATACTTGATTAAAGAGTAGATGTAGTCAGTTACCTTTTCCACCAATCACAATATCCCTTCTTCTTCAAAACATGACTCCAATCCTCTGTGTCTGGAACAGGACCAAGGAAAACTTCTTGCACATTCTTATCACTTACTAACAAATCCGTTTTCTTTAACAAGACAAGCCAGTAGTCGCAAAATAAATTACGAGTCTCGCGAATTTAAACGAAGACGGAAGTGTACGGAAGTGTACAGAAATGAAGCCCTTAGCTCTCCATTGATACGCAGCCTTTGCTGATGTAAAGTTCAAAGGAATAGCGATAACAAGCAAGAGGTGTACGTTAATATGTGATCTATTTCAAGACCATTTAATATGCCTTACCATTGTTGCAGTTTGAGAGTATGTTCAATGAATCTCTAGACAAACTGTCCAGTGGCCATTCACGAAATTAGCATAATTTAGCCCCATGCTCCTGCACTGGTCAGGGAAATACAAAAGCTGTAGTCAGTCTCTTGGCTTCTTTATGTGCTTCTTATAAAACCTCTGAAGACACAAACAGTTCACGAAGATACAACACGTGTTCCCAAAAACACTGCACCACAGAGTCAACCCGTTAAGGATGCTATCTGCAAATTTAAGATTGGAGATACATTGTAGCCTCTCCTGACAGTTCAATAAAATGTATTTACATAATTATCAACATAAGTTAGACTACTCACATGTTGACTCTGTCGCTGGTGACTGTTAAAAGTGTTTTTCTTGAAGTTAGTTACATCCAGTTGGTTAAATATGAACAAGTAGTTGCATAATAACTCCCCTGAAAAGAGGACCTTATTCCAACGTTCGCCTTTCCCGCACACAGTCATATTTTCCGTTGAAACACGAGCGTCACGTACGTCAATCCTTATATGGTAAAAATGACCATATATGGGATCTGTCAAAACGCCCTGAAACTGGCGTTTGATATAAAACAGCATCACTTAGTGGCCGCTGACAAAAAAACTATCAGTGAATTAATTTAAAAAAAACTAAAGATTACTACTACTATTACTACAACTACGCATCACCACTACTACTAATAATAATTAAAAAAAATAATGATGATGACAAGAAGAACAAAATATATTAAACTGTTATATCCTAATATCCTAACTTGTCTCTTGTCTGAAGCCCAGCAGAGAAAAGGTTTTAGGAAAATTAACTAATATATGAATAATATATTGACTCTCAAGTTCTCACAGTTGGTTCAAAGTGCCTCTATGTAGCTGTGTAGGGACTCTCCACAAAAAAAGAGTAGCCTGTTTAAACTAGTAAGCTCAAACAAAGAAACAATGGAAGACAAACTGAGATTCATGGCTATCACTTATCTCTGTTAACAAAATTCATATAGTAGTTAAAAATATCTCAGGGCAAAAATATAGTCTTGGAAATGCATATACAACAATTTACTTTAATTGTCAGTTACTTTACTCACTAAATCACTACTTTTACCTTTTTGCACACAAATCTTTTTAGTATTTCAGATGTTGTTTTAAATATTTATTCCTTATGCTTGTTCTTTGCCTCTCCTATTGTTGAAATACTGTATCTCGTAGTCCTGCTGTATTGTAAATCCTAAAGTACAGTGGAAAAATGGCTATTTTGAGTTCACAGTACTTTAAGCCCTCTGTTCAAAGACCAGGAACAACTCAGTCTGTGAATAGTCGGAGAAAACCGGAAAAACTGGACACCTGTCATTTGTGGAATGATGGTGATGTGATCCTATTGTCCTTGAGATCACATGACTCCATTGTGGGAAAGGCAAGATGATTTAGCCTGAGTGCAGTTGTTTGCTCTGAATTTACGTATCTTTCCTAGTGTAGAGCTGTTAGTTGTGTGTGTTTGGTCTACAGTCACTAACAATGAGAATCTTATTTTTTCTATTGGGTGTGTGCTACCTTCTTCCTGTGCAGCCAGAAGACATGGACAGATGTAAGTAAATTAAACATTATCTGCTGGTTTCCTCAGTCATTATATGTGTAGTTGGGCTAGTCTTTGTTTCTGTTGACTGATTTATTTTTAACAGATGCCTATTGTGAGAGTTGTCTTACAACAGCACAAGGTAGGTGGACAACTATTGAGCTTGCCCTGAGCAAGAAACAATGATTTAAAGTATACACAATGAATAATCACCCAAGTACCACTTGTTAAGAATATTTTCTTTAAGGTATAGAAAGTAAATAAAAGCATATTCCCTCCAGAGATTGAGAACGCCATGAAGGAAGCCCCACCTGAGAGCAGACAGACAGTAGTTAAGAACCTTATCAGTGGAGGGGTGTGTGAGAAACTGCTGTCCTACAAACATGATCGTGTCTCTAAGGACAAAATGATATCTTTCTGCATGCACTTGTTAGGTAAGACCAGGAGGAAAAAAATATTTCTTTGTATATTTTTTACGTTGTATTAATCTCTTATTTTTTAATACCTATCCAGAGTCTCATTATGACCAGTTCCATGCAGCTTTGGTGAATAAAGAACCAGAGCATCTGGATATAGTCCTGTGTTATGAGCAGTCCACGGCATGTGTAGGAGTAAAACGGCAGTCTTTTAAGGTAGGTTGTGGGTACAGTTGTTAAACGTATACACATTAATATCCATGTAATTAGTCTAAATTGCTCCTATTAGAACTAACATTGTTTAACTTTTGTGACAGAGTTCCAAAACCACCTTTTCCGAAAGTGACATTGAAGCTCTACTTTGGGACAATAAGGAACATGTACGCATTGCTCAACCTGTACATTCAGGTTCACCTGTGCAATCAAAAGATGAGTTGTGAAAACAGCAATGTCACTTTTCTACCTATTGAATGTGTGAGGGCTTGTTGTCATGATACTGTGGTTTTGTGTCAGTATAATAAAGACATCAATTAAAAACGTTGTCCTGGACTATATATTATACCCGTTACATATAAGGTTACATATTACAAAGAGCTTCAGACCCATCATTTATTTTAGAATAGGGCACATATACTGAGTGTATATAAAGATTTCAATATGTAAAAGTATATAAACAATATATTTTTTTCTATTTGGAATATTTTCTAACATTTCCCTTTGTTGAATACACTATGTGTCAGGCAGTGGTGTATCAAAACTCAAAAGATCTTTTGCTAAATCAACAAACAATCTTAAATGCAAATTAGCCCAACATGGCAACAGAGACACAGGCTGATACACATAGTCAGATTAACCTGATTGAAGGCACTAGGTTAAACATTTTCTCTTGGGCACCTATTGCACCCACCAAAGCCCCCCACAGCATACTCTCTTTGCATTGTGTATCCTGTCGGCACCAAGTTCTCCGTAAGTCCAGTGCACAGCAGCCACTATCCCTGCTCAGGAATAATAGGCTACTATATGGTTGTCTGTGGGACGGCGGCGTTATGGTAATTTGATTGAACACCATCATTTAGGAATATGTTTCATGTGACCACAATACGATATTAAAATGATAAAGATCTAAAAGTTAAATGTTGACAGTAAAGTTTTCAGTCAACCAATCCCTCGTTGTGATCCAGACACTTTAAAACAATTACAGACACATTATATGAGCACCTGCCAATGTACTGCTGCAAAATAAAACAACAAAGAATAAATATGGATCCCTGTTATCTCAAATAATATACACACAGCTCTTCAACAGCTAGAAATCATCAAGTGAAAAAAAATCATGTCCTGCATTAATCATACTATAGTTGCAAAAGGAGAAAATATGACCATATACTAGATAAAAGTGATGTTGGTGTTTTAGAAAATAAATAAATATGACTGGTATTATTCAATTAGCATAGTCTGGGGTTTTGTGTGGCAATTATTGTGGTAATGGCATATACTGTTGGGCC
Source organism: Cottoperca gobio (assembly GCF_900634415.1). Taxonomy (NCBI): domain Eukaryota; kingdom Metazoa; phylum Chordata; class Actinopteri; order Perciformes; family Bovichtidae; genus Cottoperca; species Cottoperca gobio. Next base: position 10,102,742 of record NC_041362.1, on the reverse strand, counting down.
TTTTGGTCTGCTTTGTTACTTACTTATATTGAGGTCCTGCCTTGAGGAGACCTCACAGTGTATGTAAAAATCCAAAATTTAAGACAATTATTTTATTTGATGCTGTGCAAATACCAAAGATGTGTGTAGTAAGATTCCCACATGACAAAACTGGTGCCATGTAAAACTCCAGAGCAGGAATACTGTAGTCTACACAATGTACAGAGTGGAAAGAGCGGTGTGATGTGTGACACTAGGATAACTATCCTTTTTAATCACAAATTAAGTGATTCAAAATGTAAATGGTGAGGTAATTGTTCGACCAAGATCTCGTTCCATTTCCAACATAGTTTTACCCTTTACCTTTCTCAAGTTACTTTACTTATTTTTTCCCTCCATATTTTAACAAAACATTCCATAAAACATTCTAAGATAATTCGTATTTGTCGGTGCGCGAGTGAAATTGTTGACAATTGAACGAAATGGTTGATATAGCAACATAAACAGGTTGTGTGCACCGTGTTGGAACGTGGCCGGCGTGCTGTTGCTAGGAGGCGCTGTTGGAGCCCGGAAGAGTTGAAAATGATGATGATGGGGAACCCGAGATTGAAGAAGAAACATGTTCATGATGTAGCCGCACTTTGTTGATTCCCGGCGACATTTGAGCGTGTCTAACACTAACAAGAAGAGGATATATCACTGTTTCTCCATTTTGAAGGTAAGAAAGGGGTAACGAGCAATAGCCACGGGTGTAACGTTATCAACTGACAGGGCACATCTGGACTTCAACGTATTTATAGCTTCAAAATGTGCTGTCAAATCGAGTATCTCTTAGATTAAACCTTCAAAACGGCCGGTATCAAGCTTGCTCTGTATTAGCTGGGTACAAAAAGAAAACCATTCCTACCTTTACTGTGCTGTCACCAGGCTGTAATAAATCAGTGTGCGCGAACGTTACCGTAATTAGGCGAATGAAGACCACTAGGTTACTGGCAGCATCATAAGGACCCCATGTTAAATTAAAATATAATCTAGGGATGGTACATTTAATAGATACAATCTATAGAGTAAACGACATTAATAACAAAGCAATTTTCAATTACATTTGTTTTAATGTTATCCATACAACAGCTGTGATCTTGGGCTAACGCCCTGTGTTACACTGATGTTACCTGTCTGTGAAGGGTCTGATCCATTTGCTGACAGGCACTTCAGAAATAGAAACTGTATTGATTAGACACGATTCCATATGAATTTCCCTGAGACACGGAAATGGAAGTCAGTCACCAGCTAGGTCTGATGGAAAGGAATGACAGGAATGTGATGAGTGTGATACAACCATTAAGGGCAGACAGACCCTCTTTTGTTGTAGGCTTTTTGTCCTGCTCTTCTACGTAATGATCCCTGATGATTTCAACTAGTGATCCACACCCAGTGCAGTCTTAAGCTCACATGGCCACTGACTTGTCGAGGTCCATCTAATTCTACACTCTTCACTCTTCATTTAATTTAACAGCTGGGTGACGAGGCTACATGGTGTGTGTTTCCCCAGTGTGTGGATGTGTGGATGTCCTGAAATGGAAAGCTATGAGGAGTTCTGTTTGCGGAGTTTGGCCATACTGCAGGAGGAGGGGAAATTCAAGAAGACGACATGTGAGCCACTGTGGTCACCGAAGGCTTTCTCTGTCATCCACTTCCATGGGAGGGCTGTGCTTTCGCCTCTGGTAAGGAAGAAATAAACAGTCATGGGAACTTATCCTGAGACAAAAACAATATCTAGCTAAACCAATTACAGTTTCTAAAGTGTAAAGGCCAAAAGCCATAGCTAATGGATGTTTTTAAGAGGTTTGCAATACACATTTCAGGCATAAAATACAGATGTGCACAGATATATATAATCACTTGGTTTAAATTGAATTAAAGGTAACATGTAGGGGGAAACATTTCTTTTTGAGACCTACATAATATATCTGAAGCATGTGGGCTGACTAGTCCCAATTAGATCAGCAGTTGGCAGGGGAAAGAGAGGGGAGATCATTAATTACAAGGAACACCAAGGCTGTTTGATGTTAGTCAGGAGAATCCATCTGCTAGTGACTCCTGACAAAACGAGTTCTCAGGAATAGCCACATGATGGAGAGGCCAGTGGGAGGCTTTGATTGTTAAAGATTTTGCTTCCACTCAAACAAAGGAGACACTAAAATATAGTGGAAGAAGAGTGATTGTGTTATTGGTAATAACAGAAAATACATCACAAACTAACCTGATGAAATTCCTTTTTTGTATTTGAAACATTGTGATAACAAGTTCTTGACAAATATTTTCTCATGTGTTATTATTTGAGTTTGTTCAAGCCAAAAGTGAAGCACTTTTTTGAATCAGTGTTTTTTGTCTGTGTTTTGTTTTTCCAGTTGAGTGCAGAGCAGTGCCGTGAGATGTGTGACCACAGACGAAGAGCCGTTCAGCTGGAGGTGGACAGGCAGAACAAGCAGAGGAACAACCTCATAGCCCGAGTTCAGGACATACTGGACCAAGCTCAGGTCAGTAGCACAGTATTGTCCTGGTCTCAGGCCTCAGCGTCGCCTGTATCGGAATCCAGTGGAAAAAGGAATTTGGAAGATATTTTGTAAAAGAAAATAGGCTTACAGTGTGCACTGAATAAGCTAAATTAAATAGCAAAATCCATATATATATATAGATACTTATATCTATCTATCTATATATATATATTATATATATATATATAGATACTTATATCTATCTATCTATATATATATATATTATATATATATATATAGATACTTATATCTATCTATCTATATATATATTATATATATATATTATATATATATATATATATATATATATATATATATATATATATATATATATATATATATATATATATATATATATATATATATATATATATATATATACCACATATATGCTACATGCAAATGGTTATCAAAATCATATAACAAAGATTATGTCACTCTGTTCAGAGAATAAAACATTAAGCCACTTTGTTTATTTCATAAACACACTTTATCTAAACATCTAAAATATTGACATATTTTATATGTGAAATCTATGAGTCTATGTGTCAGTCCCACGATGTAGCACACACATTTAATTACAGTCTGACCCAGAATCTCTCATGACATTTGCAGATTTGAATACAGGTTGTCTGACTCAACACGGTCTCCTGTAGGCTGTGCTATTTTTACCTGACGATGGTTCTTTTTCGTCAACTCAACACTCAAAGCAATATTGTCCAATTACAAATCAGCTCTTGTTATGAAATGTTTTGTCTTTCAATAAACGTGATTGGCCAGTGATTGTCTATAGTCACTACTGCCTCTGTCATCTGTTTTTATCACAATCAAAAGGATGTATATGTATTTTACTGTCATTAAAAGAGTTTCATGTGATGATAGGTGTGGAAATAGCATGAACAACTTGGTGTCCAACCTTTGCTCTTCATGTTTGAAGTAATAAGGTTTAGGATTGGCTTTTCAAATTAGGTTACTGTAAAGTTTGAATTTGGATAACTTACGTGACAAGTGATTTTTCAGTTTAGGCACCTGAGATTTAGTTAAAAACCAACATGGAACTATCGTATATTTTGTTTTACTTTTAATTGTTTGTATTTCGGTGATGAAAGAACTGCTTTAAACCAATGCAGTTTTGGGCATATAATTCCATCAGCTGGTCATTCTTTATTTTAGCAATTATTTGTTGATTGGTCATCATTTCTTATTGTCTCTGTACAGGCACAAGTACCAAGTGAAGATGTTGAAAAGCTGCCAGTTTCTAAATCTTCCCCAGTCAGTGGCTACACCCTGGTCACTGACTCTCCTGGACTTCCCAGAGACCCTACATTTGGGCTTCAAACAAGTGATCAGCCAAGCTTTGAGACCCCTATCCTCAATGGCTACAAGACAGTAGAGGAAGTGATGGTGGAAATGGAACAGAAGAGTGAAGAGGAAGAGGAGGAGGAGGAGGAGGAGGAGGACATTAGTTTGGACAGCCTTCTTAAGAGATCAAGGGAGTATGTGAAGAGAGAGCAGAGTCAGCAGGGGTCAAAAGTTGTCACCACAGTCACCAGAACTCCTCCGCCGGAGACTGTCTCTGACAAGGAGAACAGGAGCTGCAGTCCCATGGGGAACACAAATGTTGAGTTTGGATTCAGTCTGCACCACAGCCCTATTGGCCCACCACAGACCCAAATCCAGCATCAAACTCTGTACGACCCCAGTCCCCAACAGTATGGCTGCCGCTCACCTACTCTACCTAACCGATATGCACGTCTCCCCTGTCCAGAGTCCAGCATTAGTCCCCACGCACAGAGACGCAGACCACGCCCAGTTTCTACAGGAAACATACATATTTCGTTTCCCATTGGCGCAGCAGACCTTATCCCCTGCAGCCCAGGGAGGTCAGGGGAAGGTGCTAGCATGGCAGAATGGGGAGGAGCTCTCTCAGGGGCCATAAAGTCTCCTGATCACCGGGGCTCACTGGGGAGTGAAAGTGGTGGTGGTGTTGGCAGTGGCAACAATCGATCGAGCCACTGTGGTACCAGTCCAGTGCAGGACGCCTGTAGCCCCGCTAGTGCCTCAGGGTTTAGCCCGAAAGGACACCATGACTATCTGGCTGCAGGATTTCGCCGGCGGTGCCACACTCTGGACAGCCAGCTGCAGAGCTACCACTCTGGAGTTGAACACATAGACCGCAGCCAGGAAAGGGTTCCTCGCTTCATGGCAGGAGTTACATGGATGGCTTCAGGTTGGCGCACCCCTGCAGCCCCTTTTAACCAGTCATATGAGATAGATAATCCCTCGCTATCTCTGCTAAGGCCCTCTATCACTTCTGACTTGGGTCAGGTCACACGCAGAATGGAGCCTAATGACCCTCAGGGGACAAACAATGGAAGAATCACACCAACTGTCCTTAGAAATGCAGCCGAGACACAGGCCAGCAAGACAGGTGAGTCTCCCTTGTACAGTTCCTGTAATGCACAATGTATTTACCAACATCTACAGAGTTAAATTATGTCATTTCCAGTGAGATCTCACTCTGCAGCTTTTAGGTTAAATATTGTATGATGAGAGGCAGGGGAAAATGGTAAAAGGTAAAAGATAAATGATTTTACGTATATTTATTTGTGCACATCAATAGAGGAGACCCAGAGGCGAGCAGAGGATCTGGAGGACATGCAAAGGCGTCTGGAGGAGGAGCATGCCTTGCAGATGACTCTCCTCCTGGCTGAGCAGGAAAAAGAACAACAGTGCCTCTGTCTGGTCAGCACATGGAATCACACACTATCTAGTATAAACAGAAGTAGATACAGTACCAAAAACATATTTTTTGTGCAGTATTTAATAAGTTTAGCAAATTGGCAATAATTGGTTTGGTGTTAAGTTGTCATGCAGAAGTATTATTCTCTTTTACTTACAGTTAAAGTACTGAAGTGTGTGTTTGTGTACACATGTATTTAGGAGCTCGAGGAGACAGAGAGAAAACTGAAGCAGAAGAGGTGTGTGCGGCCTTTGAGTGCGGATGCTTGTGGGTGGAATTGTAGATCTGTGAGTGACAGCCGTCCTATTGTGAGCCCCTCCTGCCCGGGACTAAGCCCTGCCCACACACCCTCTGAGCGATCACCTGGACACAGTATAGGTACCACTTCCCCATGCTCACTTATTACTGTATTGGAGTTTGTAAAACAGTGGTGACAAAAGACTGCATACTCAGTGTACTGTAGTTCATTATATCTGGAGAAAGGGTGCCTGATGTTTTTTTTTCTTCTTTTAAACATTTAAACAAGATAAATCGGCGCCATCACTTGCACACTGTTTCTTTCTCCAGGTTTTCCCAGTCCTGTCAGTTCCAGTGTATCCTCTCCCTCTGTGCAGCCTTCCGTCTATCTGTGGGGGCCCACATGGGCAGTTAGCAAACCTCGAGCGAGGTTAAGTCTGGTGGGTATGCCCAAGATGACAAGAAGACATGTGTACCTCCATGTGTTTACAAGAGATGGATTTGTTTTTTAACCCCCTCTATGTTCCTATCTTCACATTTCATCATTGTCCTGTTCTCCAGGTCCTGACAGCAGAGCAGCAGAGAGCGTTCTGTCGAATCGGCGCCATCATTCGTGGCTTCCTCACTCGGAGACTGCTCAAAACAGAGAAGATCAAACACCTGTGCCAGACCATCATGGTGAGATTACACTCACACAAACACACAAAAAACACACATGTAAGTGTTATTATTAAATAAATAAATCAGCTTGTTAGTGACTGGGAAAAAATGTTTCTGTTTATGAATGTGTCCTGTTTATATGTGTGCTTAGGATACACAAGAGTTCATCCGTTCATTCCAGACTGAAGCTCCTCGGAAGAGAGGCTCCTGCTCAGCACAAGATCGCTCCCTGCAGGAGAGAGTTAGAGCCCAGGTATGAATGTGTAGTTACTGTCTATAGACAGCAGAGGTCAATCCTTCTTTGTGTTTATGCCTGCATCTTTTTGTGCTTCAGTTACGTGCAGCCCTTTACGACATCCATGACATCTTCTTTGAAATACCTCTGGGGGATCGATTAGCATTGCTGCAGCAGGAAAGGGAGCTCCGAGCAGAGAGGAAGCTGCGAGAAATGGTAACCTGAAAATACAGGCCTGTAATAAATCACATAGTCGAATATAATCCGAAGAGGGTGACATCTGTTGTTCCTCTTTTAAAGGAAGGACCTGAAAGTAAAGTTCAGACATCTTTTCACTCTCAGTATGAACTTGAAAACTAGCTGAAGTTTGTACTCGCACTTGATAAGCACTGAAGCATTTGTCTGGACAATTTCTACAATGTTTACCAAAGTATGAATCAAGACAGTCATGGCTTTTTTTGTCCTTCATACATGATTTGTAATGTTTGTCTGCCAACGCAGCTACATTTCTTAAGATTAATTATAAATGGTCTACCGGCTGATAACTGGTGTCACTTTAAAAGATCATCATGGTGAGCTGTATTTATATAGCACCTTGATTACCAAATTTACAAAGTAACACTGTTTAGTTGCAACCTTATAACAGGCCTTGTCTTATACTGTGAATGTCAGTACTTCTATGGTAATCTATGTTCTTTACTGACTGTGTCAAACCTGCAGGAGAAAGCCAAGTGCCCCAAGGATAGAGTGGTTCTGTCTGCTGCCACACAGAGGTCTCTGGACAGGAAAAAGAGGTAAGATGTGAAAGAGGCAAACAGGCTTACATTGCAGATGAAATCTGGTTTTAGATGTTAATGTTTCCCATGATGTGTTCCAGTCATCAGCAATGTTTTCATTGTATGTATTTGCTTCTCCTTCAGGTTTGGTGAATCCCCAGCACAAGCTAGGAAGATGCAGCAGAAGCCAAAGAGCCCCACTACCAACAGGTGCTTTATATTGTCTGATTTTGTGCATTATACTTAATTTTCCTGTGTTTACTGTCTCCAGAAAATCAGTTCTCTCAATACATATTTATGTTGCCCTTTCCCAGAGTCCTGAAGCCAAGCCAAGGCCAAAATTCTCCAGGCCAGCTGAACCGCCAGGGGTGAGTTTAAACTTATTTCCCGGAGAGATGCAGTGTTCCTCACTCCACCACTGAGAAAATGTTGATTGGGTTGTGGGATGCTCCTGTCCTGATGCATTCAACTTTTTACATTTCATATGCTGACCTGTATTGTATTTTTGTGGATCCAGTAGTGGATGTCATACTTTGTAATGAACTGTAATTCCAACATCGTTTTAATCACCTGTCGCTAAAGGAAACAATGGACGTAAATGTATGGATTTGAGCTTTTATGGATACCTTTTAAAGGCAGCACAGCATGACAGTGGCTGTTTCCCCTCAGGAGCTGGTACAGAAAGACCCCAGAGGAGAGAGTGAGGCGCTCAGACAGCCTGAAGAAGCAGCACTCTCTGGGTTAACAGGTGACTCAACTTCCCCGACCTGTGAGCCTGAATTTTTAGTCTCTGAATAGAAACCTCACACCACTGAAACTCCTATTTGCGCTGCTAATATGATTGTCTAATCTACCTTCTGAAATTCAATTGATTGTATTCACTACCACACTTTAGCTCAGTGCTATACATCATCACGATGCCATTGTTTTTGACTGTTGTAGCTTGAAATAGTTTTTAGTGGCAACAACTGATTGTTATCCACAAAACACACATGTAGCTTGATACTGTGTGTGGAGAATTTAATGACAAGGTGGGCACATTTAACCTTTTAAAGAAAAAAAACAAAAACAAGTATCTGTACTTAAATGCAAGCTAGAGGAAGGTCAGTTAAAAGGAAATAGGTCAACATTTCCATCTGTGCCTCAGAACTATGCCTTTGCTATCTGTAATGTTTTAGTGTATGTATATTTACCAGTAGTGTTCATAAACATCTAGTGCTTATAGCTGTAAACATCAGTTTCATACTGAAAGTCACATAAAGTAGTTTCCATTAGAAAGAGTTTTTAAGTGAGTATAATTCATTCATTTGAAGTTTTTTTCAAGGGCTTGTACCTCTTTGTGCTTTGTTTCTTTATTAAATGGTGCTGAGTTTACTGTACTCTGAGAGATTCCAGCGCATCTCAACATTTGGCTTTAATCAATGCCAAATGTCCAAAAAAATGTTTTATTTGTTTACACACTGTTACATTAATGCAGCTTCACAGAACAGGAGACGCACAGCAGACACTGAATAAAACACAGTTAATGACCTTGTCAAATGCATGCTAAATTCTCTGAAGTTTTCCCTTATTGTCCACTGCTCAAGAATAAGGGTCAGACTCTGAATAAAATAATATTTATGTGCACAAATAATCTAACCTCATGTTAAAAGATTGGTACACCCACTTGTTCACTGCAATACCACATTGACTTGCTTGTCAGTAGTATTCAGTTTGTTGATGTTGTTTGCTGACATTGCTATACTCTCTTAAAAAAAAATGTTTTTTTGTTTGTTTTTTAAATGCCAAATTGTCATGTTTTCTATGACCAGAATAAATTCTGAAATTATTAGATTTTTCTGGACTCTGATTCACTATAAAATGGAAAGATGTTTACACTGAAACTGGCTTGGACACATTTTTTGTGGCCTTCCCTATCGTCAAAGTTGCCCATCCCTGCCTTAAGGCATACAAGATAGGCCGCTTGCTAAACACAGGGTAGTTTTATTGCAACATAATTTGTGTGTGATGCCTGATATTATTGCTCTTTCTCTCTCTGATCCCAAATGTCTTTCTAACTTTTACTGTCATATTGTATCCCACATTCACGATTCCCACAAACTTGAGTGAGGAAGTCACTTCATGTATCTGAGAGCTATTAGTGAGTTTACAGAGTGATGTTACTGCTTCAGAAAATAGAAGTAAATGTACATAAGTACTAAGTGGTGATAAAAAGCTGTATTAAACAAGATGCCATGTTCCATGTTCTTGCATCAGTAAGTAACACTTTGCTAACATGAACGAGCATAAAACCTTCCATTAACATTAATCCTCAATGAAAAACACACTTTGGACAAGAAGAGCAATCATTATTGCTGTCACCTGACGAGGGAATGTTTAAACAAGTACACAGAACAACTTGCATACACTTTCTAAACTCGATTTTAAGAAACAACTTTTAGGAGTTTTCAGTAAGAAGTGAGAACAAGGCTGAAAATCATTTGTTTATCTTACAATAGAAACTGATGTGAGAGAGAACTGTAATGGTACATTTCATGATATGCTTTGCTTATACTTATAGGCGTACATTGTAGATGTGTTTGTCTTAGTTTCACACGGTACCAGTTAGATACATTCCACTGTTTACTCAGGAGGTATTTCTCTTATCACTCTCTTTGGGGAGTAGAGGACTAGGGGTAATGGCATTTCATTAGGGTCATATACTTTAGGGGACCCCACCAAATGGGGCACAGGGTCTGGTCTATGTCATGTGTTTATAAGCTTTACGACTCTTCCAAACCTCCCCTTTGTTTACCTTTAAAATATATGAACACATCGATACACGTTTTCATTCTTCCTCACCCAGACTGCTTGCACTCTGTGGGACAATTGAACCTTCTTTGCAAAGAATAAAGAGCTCTAAGACTACTTATTTCCTCAGGTACCTTTATTTCAGTATAAAAGATTTACTTCTCACAACTCTTTAGTTTAGTTGGCATCGGCTGAATTCCACGACAGAACCTAGAGCAGCTTTTAATAATAATAATAATAATAATAATAATACATTTGATTTAGAGGCGCCTTTCAAGACACCCAAGGACACCGTACAAAATACAAGAAATAAAAAGAGCAGGACATTGGAAGGGAGAGCAGACAAACAAAACCAGAGATAAGGTGGAGACACATGAAGAAAGCAAGAAAGAGAAGAGGGGGAGAGGACACAGGATGATGGAGACTACAGAGAGTAGGCCAACTTGAATAAGTGAGATTTGAGGTGGGACTTGAATGTTGTAATAGTTTTGGACTGTCAGATGTGTGGAGGGACATAATTCCAGAGCCTGTGAGCAGTGCAGCTGAAGGCCCTGGCACCCATGGTGAGTTTTAAGTCCTATAACAAAACCATAAAGAAGACAAACTACATGTGGCACTTTGACTCAAACGTGTATTTTATTGAGGTTTATTGGACAGTACACCATATCAAATACATTGCATGCATTTAGAATCAGCGTAGATTAAAACAAAACAATTGTTGAGTAAATAACAAGAAACCAGTTAAGCCAAGTTATTACTATCATCTAGATCTCTATATTTCTCATATATGAATGAACACAAACAGAAACAATTGTGTTGCACTAAGCAACAGTTTTGTCATTGAATATGATAGATAAAAGATCGAGTTCATTCTTTCAGAAGCATAAAGTCAAATCCATCCTACAGTTTGTGCTGTCACCAAGGTTCAGCATTTAATTAGACACCCACAAAATCATTGATATTTCAGCCTATACTAACCAACCAATACCACACTAATGTAATAAAAACAGATTACAAAAAAGATTAAAAACAGATCAATCAAAAAGAAGAAAGATTGTAAGACCTGAAAGACTGAATGAAATACACCATCACCTTGTTTAAATTATGTATTTCTCTAGGTTTTAAAATAGTAGGAAACATGTTGGAGAACATAAGTACACGACTCAACACAACACATAACACAGTTCTAGCTGTTTTTAGACATATTAATGTGGAAAAAGTTACATATTATATCTTTAGGTTCAGCTGTCTTTTAATATTGACAAAGACATGTTCCTTGATACACAGTATAAACTAAGGCTTTGATCAAACTGCTTTTTTAAATGACATGAATCAGGGAGCTACATGATGTAAATGTCATTGAGGACACTCCCCTTGATAGAGCACACCTGTGTCTTATTAAATGTCTGTGTTTTCGTCCCTCAACACCCTAAAGAAGACTGTCATGTCGAAACGTTGGAAAGTTATCAAATATTTGTTTTATATCTTGGTTAAGAGTGTGTCACTATTTTCCTTCACACCTAGGACTCCTACCATGAAAACAACAATGTCCCTGGTTTGAATCAGACTGAGGAAATGTGCTGCATGTCATCCCCCTCCTCATTTTCTGTTTGCCTCTGATCTTTTATCAATTAAAAGCAAAGATGTCATACCAAAAATAGAAAATCTGAAAACTGTCTGCGTGTAATTCACAACAAACAAACACTCAAAGAGAACAGGGATAAGTACTTTGAGTCACGAGACTCTAACCAGCGTGCTGCAGGGACCCTCAGTGGGTTATGAGGCCTCCTGAAACCTGAAACGTCCACCAGAGAGATAAACAGTGAGGTTGTGACATTAAATATTAATGACAAACGGTAGATGTCATATAATCTATTCGGATCATCATATTGACTAAAACGTACCTGTGCACGTCATGGACGCAGTGCAGCTGCTTGGCCGGGTGAATCAGGCCTAGTGTAATAAGAAGCACTGTTAGCGTTATTCAGAAGTGCTCATAATCAGAGCATTATGTATATTTTAACAAAGGTTTTACCCGAGAAGTGATTCTGTATCTGGGCTTCCCATCAGTTCATTGTAGTAGTTCTTCACCATCTCAAGCTCCTCTGTAACATCTAAAAAACAAAAAACATATTGTTTGAAACAAGTGCACTATTTATTACACGTTTGGAAATGTATTGACTTCTTAATGAAAAATAAATATCTACAGTATTATTTGTGATTTTGTTAGGTTCCCTTTACCTGGGATCGAGACACCTTCTGTCTTGAGCGACAGCTCGATTGATTCCTGCATGGTTTCCTTCAGTGTCTCCAGGATCTTAAACTAAATTAGGATGAAAATATTTATCACTTATCACTCACACTGTCAAATATTATGTCAGAATATTCAAAATGAACTGAATCCTACATGAAATCAGTGATAAGATGTGTTCACAGGGCTGCTCAGAGTTGGCATTAAGGTTAAAAGCTATAATCCTTTGTATGTTTCTGTCTAAGATTAATATAGTTGAATGTTTGTGAAAGTGTCTGCTGGGTTTTCAGTGGGAAAAGCAGCTTTAAGAATGAATCATATTCCCCTTCAATATAGAAAAATCCTTTATGTAAATGAAGACCTAGAATCATGGATAAAGATAAAGATGTGCAGCACAACATGTTTTACTATATCATCATCACTGCGTGACATAATATAAAATGTGACAAACCTTCAATTTTTTTAGCTTCTTCAACATAATCATCTTTAGCCTGCTGAAACATGATGTTCTTTGAATCATGTACGTGTTTCACAATAATGTCCCTCATGTTTTTCAGCGAGTCCCGTCCTTTGATTTCTTTTGCTTCTATAATAAAACAGAAAAAACATTCAATTAAAATGTTCTGCACAATCATCATGAATATGTATTTTTATTGTGTCAGGATTTATATATCATGATCTTTTATCTTACTTTCGTAGCATTCTTTCATGGTGCTCTCGATTGTTGTCGTCAGACTCCTGTAGATAATTTTCTTATCCTCACGGATGATTTTGTTGAGTTTTGTCTTTATATTTTGTTCCTTAGAGAGAAAATATGAAGCATAAATAAACCTATTTTAATAATAAATCAAAGTAGTACAAATATGGCTCATATTTTACTTTATTTTTCTTTCCTTCCAGATTTTACGTGACAAAGCAGTACATTATTCAAACTGACTTTAAAATGGGAGCTGTTTTCCACCATGTGGAAGTGCAGGTCAGACTACGCCTCATCTTTAACTCAATGTCTGTGCACACAGCTGTGTTCATGTCAGCCTCAAACCAAACAAAACCCCATTAGTTATTTTTTCTCCAGTTCTATCTAACTTCTAACTTCTTCATTTACAGTGTATATAAATATGTTGACAGCTGAAAATATCTATTTTGTTTGCATTTAATTCTTGAATGTTCAGTCATCAGTTACCAACTTGATGTTTGCGCTCAAGTCTCCATGACCTGGACAAACAGCTTTGATAATGGACTAATGAATAGGACGGTACTGTTCTCATCTTTTACCTCTGTCCTGAGAAAGATCAGCTGCAGTGTGACATCTTTGTACTCTCTCTTCTCTCTCATCCTCTTTATGCCAAGTGAAAACATATTGATGACTCCTTTGAATGGTCCACATTTTCCTTCATTTCTGAAACATGTTAACAGGAAGAAATGTTTCATAAACATGAAGCATTGACAAGTTTGTATTTCAATCATGTAATTTAATGTATTGTAATACATCATTTGTATAACTATATAATGTAGAATCAATAATTCCCCATATTTTGTAAACTTAGCCAACACAGGGTTTTATGTCTTAGTTAAGTCATTTCTTACGGGAAGGTCTCCTTGAATTTCTCATCAATGCTGTCAGTCAGGCATGAAGTTAACTTCATGTTGAGATTTATTTGCTTCCCTTTTTTTGTTTTGTGGATGCCATAGTTCTCAACTATACACTTCAATGTAATGTGAAAACCACGACTTTTCTTAGCCTGAAACAAAATAAACATTTTAAAGACATATTCACAGGAAGTGCAAAATCAGTAGTTTTGATGTAATAACAACTAAAGTACGTACAGGAGGATGTATGACCGACTTCAAGATTTTTTCACATGAACTCTTAGATTTTTCAACCCCCTCACTGAGGCATTTTTCAAAAGCCTGAAAAGTCTCTTCTATTGGTTTCCTGACTTTTTCCAGCTCCTGCTTCAGCTTTTCTTCAAGGTCTTTGCACACAGCTGTCTTTATGTCAGCCTGAAACCAAACACAACACATTCAGTATTTAAAGAAATACAACTATAATGCTCCCTGATTCTGTTGGTCTCGAGTACGACCAGCCTTTAATTACTCTGGTTATGCATCTTCTCTGAAGCAACAGAAACTCATGAAATCAACTACCTTGGTGACTAAAACGTCTGCAGGGGTGACATTACATGTAAGCGGTCTGTCTCTGACTTTCCCATGTTTACACTGAATTTGAGCGTATCCTTCAGCTTACATTTTTGCCATGAAAATGATTAGACAAAGACAACGTGAGAGGTTTTATTACTTGATCTTACCCCTTCTCTACGGCTCGCCCCGTGCATCAGAGAGAGAATCCCATCGAGCTCTAGACACATAGTTTAATGTCTCCTGAGTGTCGGTCATTGAGACCTTTCAGGAATTCCTGAAGTTTTGGTATTTCTGTAAAACATTTATTGATATATTGACATTACATTACATATTTGAATTTGAGCTATATATTTCTGTTATCCAGGGCTCATATATGGAGACTTCACTCACCAGTGTCATCTTGCTCTAGACGTTTCTTTTCTAGAAACTCTTTGGAGCTCACTGTGAACACTTTGAAACATTCATCACTGAAATGTTTCTGAAAAAACAAGATTGAATTCAATAGACTTGCAGTTGTAGACAATCTCTATGTTGGATTTTCTGTCAGTCTATAAAACTCACCTTAACCTTGTGTAGTTTGATGAATTCTTCCTTCACTTTTTTCGTGACTTGCGTTTTTTTAGCTATGAAAGCACGAACATCAGCTGCTGAACTATAACAAAAGATTTGTATCAAGTGGAACAGCTCACAGTATTTAGTGTCTACATTGAATGTTCAATTCAAATATCTACTTTTGGCATCTTAAATCACTCACAGATCATCTGAATCTTCAATAAGATCAGATTTGGTGCAGATGAAGTGAATGTTCTGACACTCGCCACCATTTCCCATGTGGCTACTGGCATCTCTCAGGATGTCCCAGGGTTCCCTCTCTGATGCTGCTCGATTAATGTCGGTCACAATCCACACTGTAGAACAACTTTCAACAACCTGGAAGTTCATTATGATTACTGAATGTCAGAGCTTTGTCACAGTTCCCAGACAACACTAATACACAATAAGCAGAATTGAACGTGAATAAATTACCCTTTTCCACATCTGGTCTCTGCTCTTGTTACGGTCCCCATTTCCAGGCAGATCCACAAGTGTGACATGCTGGAGAAGTTTATTATTGGGTACCTTGACAGTCACGCACTTCACCAGTGGCCAATACCACCTCTTCACATCTTTAGCGTCTCCGTCTTCTGAGTCACTTCTTGTGTATTTGACTAATTCAGTAGAAAGCTTTTCAGCCTGAAATACATAATAAAGTAAGATTAAGACAATATAAGGGAATTTCATTTTGATGAACAAACAAAATAAAAAAGTCTCAATTTAATTAGTAAGTAGCAAACCTTAAGTTGAAAGACATTTTCTTTGGCGATAGTGAATAATTAGGTTTTAAATTTAAACATGATAGTGCCTAGAATTATCCAGGAGCTTCTTGCAAGTAAGTTAGTAACTTGTAGACGATGTTTGTTGTGATTTTCTGATGAAGGATAAATTAGATAGATAAAGTCCTTTTTTAAGTACTTTTCACAAACTGAATTTACTTTTACATTTGTTGATCTACCGTTAATCTACACCAACCTGGAATGGCTAGAGGGAAAGCAGATTACATAAACCTTCATATTTGACAGACAAGTAAGAATGTTTTCTATGAAGTCATATAATATTTCTAGCCTCACTTACTGATTTACATGTCAGAATCTTCTTCTTGGACTGGAGAAATTCTGGAATTTCTTTGAAATGCTTGAAATCCATGAGGTTTTCAAGGGATTGGTTTTTCCATGCTTCTCCATACAGCGCTGAGAGCTTTTCCTCAGTGTCCTGGTAACCATCGTCTTCTTCCTGATCTTCTTCCTGATCATTTTCCTGATCTTCTTCCTGATCTTCTTCCTGATCTTCTTCCTGATCATTTTCCTGATCCCTTTTATGCTGAAGGAAATACCAGAACTCATCTCTCCAGTCCTAAATGAAAAACATAAAAACTTAGTTCAATTAGATGGCATGTTGTGTAATTAGCACCTGCATTATTTTCTGCAGCTACATTATAACTTTTAAAATAGCTTCAAGTTAACAAACATATTCAGCTCATTTTACCTCTTTTGTGATGAACTCAATGTGTGCCTCATACTTTGAGTTCTGCATGTTAGCCTCCACTTTAGTCATGACTGTGGTACATGCACTGATATCTCCAGAGGGCAAGAGATCCTTCTCTCCAATGACGGCATTTATCAAAGAGCTCTTTCCAGCCCCCGTTTTACCAAAGACACCGACCACCTCCCTCTTGTCTGTCTCCAAATCCTTGATTTTATCCCTGTTGTACAAGAGGTTAAATATGGTTCATGGGTTAGTTTGAAAAATATACACCAATATACTAAAGATTGTGTTAAAAATCAGGAAGAAATCCATCAACGAACAGCCTACTCAAGCATAATACTATCTTCAGACTAAAATAATATAAATTCTGGGTAAATTATGACTTAAAAAAATAAATAAAACTTGTCTGACAAAGCAACGTTATCAAACTGCTATGCTTCTGTCACTTCTGCAGAAAACATTTGCTTTCTGAAAGAGAGTTAAATAGTAACAAGGACGTTTTGCAGTGTAAATTCAGTGAAGAGTGCAACAACACAAGAATCTTCCAGAGTTTAAAATGTCATCGCAGTGCAGACCTGCTGAGATGCTGCAGCTTCATAATGTGGCAGGGCTCAGTCCTACTGTCTACTGTCAGTCAGGCTTAGGATAGTTTCTGCATGAAAACTACTGACGATGTCCTCAACAGGTTTACTACAGTCTCTAAAACTATGAACATGTTTTCTTCTTTACTTTTTATTGGTGACTCTTGTCAGCAGGTGTCACAGGCGGTTACCATGGCAACGCAGCTCTTAGTTCTGAGTCGGCCAGGAGGTAAGGTGGTTAAGTTTTTATTTAAAAAATAAGTCAGTATGTATTTGCATTACACTAATCTAAGAGCAAAATTAAGACCAGTCTAAAATATAAAACAAGGCCCATATAACAAAGAATATGGAAAGTTCAATAAACGTAATACTCACTTCAGGAAATTATTGAGCTTGTTGTCTTCGTTAGGCAGTTTCTGATGGACACATCTCATGATGTTTTTCACATCAGTCAGAATGATTTCTTCTGTCAGAGTAAAAGTAAAGAACTATTCAGGAACCATGAACCAGTGTATCCAGTAAGCTGCACAATGAAGCACTTTCTCTGCCAATCCAATTTAGGATGCCTCAGAGTGTATCATCAGACATATAATTGTTTAGAAAGTAATATAAATACCTTGTATATCATCACGTGGCTGTTGTGTTGGTGGTTGACATTGTCTGGGTTCACCCTGAAGATCCAACTTTCTCTTTCCTTATTTTATTAATTAAAAAAAGGGAAAAAGAAGTTTGTTGTATGAGCCTCTCACAATATTAAAACGTAGTCTCGTTATAGTTGCTATGTCAAAGCAAGATATAACCGCCTTGAAAGAACACTACATGTAATCAATACGATGCTGTGTATCTCACCTTCATTACTTGTGTTGCTGGTGGACGGACAAACCTGAGGATGAACATGAATATTTGACTCTTAAAACAGTATTTGATCAAGAAATGATATTCACACAGGCTGTGTCCATCCTGTCTAAAATGAGCCTTGCAAAATGTTATTTCATGTGATCCTTACCTGAGCATAAATAGCTTGTTCTTCATATTCCTTCATAACACTGCAGATACAACTCTGTATAATTGTAATTAACGCCTTAGATGATACATAAGTGTAGGAAACTCCTAGTGACAAAGGAAAATAATTGCAAATCTATAATAGTAAAGAATATTTTACTATTTGTCCTCTAACAGGGTTTTACATGCTTGAACATACAACTTTACAATTCTCACAGTGAAATTTGTATTTATGTTCTCAGCTAATCTGGGATGAGCCTGGAAAAACTCTGGAAAGTTTTGAAGAACGTAGAAAAGAGCCAACAAGTGATCACGGTCTTCAGTTAAAGAGGACTTTGTCTCAGGGCGCTTCAGATGATTATGCATGGAGAATAGAGGCTCGTTCACTGATTACATGCCTGTTAAATTCAATGTGATCCTAACCTGAGCAGAAACAGCTTCTTCTTCATACTCCTGTTTACACTGTAGATAAAAGTGATACTCTAAGTGTCCATGTAAAGTGTTTAGCAGACATTAAAAATATAATCTGTCTGATTGTAATTAATGCCTTAGATTAGATGATACATAAGTGTAGGAAACTTACTTGAGCAGAAGATTCAACTGTTTCCAGATTTGTTGTGTTTTGTTCTTCCTAGTGACAAAAGAAAATAGTTGCAAATTCATAACAATAAAGACATTCTAATAAATGCTGTCATTAACAATGAGATATTATTTATCCTTTATTTTTAGACGTCATTAAAACTTTTCACAGAACTTTGTGCTTCTGTAAATTCTAAATATATCTACACAAATGAGATGTATGAGACTAAATACAGTATTTGTGTAAATTGTCTTCCCAGTGCAGAACATTACCTTTAACAACTTGAGTCTCTTCTTGAATTTTGACCTTGGTCCCACTGTTGGGATCAATTCAGCAATTTCTTGATCACCCAGACAGTAAAGACTTTCCTTGTCAATGCGTTGATCTGTAATTAATTGGAATTAATTTTTCATGGAAAATTGAGAATTAATTTCAATAACCCAACATATGCCACAGAACAGCAGTTACTGTCAAGTTAATTAACGTGTCCCTTCTGTGTGAAAATATACAAGGTCTTTACCAATAGTGCTTTTGTACTCTCTGAACACAGACACAAATTGTCAGGATTTGTCAACGCTGATCTCTCTCCATATTCTTAAAACTATATAGTTTAAGCATATGTAAGCATTGTACTACAGAACAATGTTTGATCATTGTGTATGTGTGTATGACTAGATGCTCAAATGTTTCAGTATTGATAGGTTATAGCAACAGTGTAGAATATATGTGCACGATGAAGAAGCATGGTAAGACTTTACCTTTGAATGTTTCTATCCAGTCGCTGAGATTCCACTCAGTTAATTTGTTGCGAACAAAATCATCCATGACCAAGAACAGCAACTGGAGGATAAACAAATAATTATGTTTAAATCAACCACTACAACTCAGGACAGTTCTGATCACTTAGGTTAATTAGAGGTTATTAAACTGATTATGGCAGACTCAAGAAAGTGTCAAAAGATATTTTTGCTCACAAGTTACGTCACAACTAACTGACTAATCTGTCATTTATTTCTCACAGATGCTGCTCTGCTGTTTACTTGCCTCCAGTGCTTGAAGTGGAAGAAAATAAATGCCGGTTGGGTTAGGGTCAGCGATATGGAGAAGTAAGGTCTTACAGTGTTCGGGTATATTATAAGCACAAATGCACCCATAGACTAACTTCTGCAAAATAATGCAAACCTTTTATCCTGGAGAGATACTAACCATTAAGCCAGGGATGGGCAGCCCTCACCCTCAATTTCAAGAAATCAATCTGTCAGACACATTTTTTGTGACCTTCCTTATCTTCAAAGTTGCCCATCCCTGCCTTAAGGCATACAAGATAGGCCGCTTGCTAAACACAGGGTGTTTTATTGCAACATAATTTGTGTGTGATGCCTGATATTATTGCGCTTTCTCTCTCTGATCCCAAATGTCTTTCTAACTTTTACTGTCATATTGTATCCCACATTCACGATTTCCACAAACTTGAGTGAGGAAGTCACTTCATGTATCTGAGAGCTATTAGTGAGTTTACAGAGTGATGTTACTGCTTCAGAAAATAGAAGTAAATGTACATAAGTACTAAGTGGTGATAAAAAGCTGTATTAAACAAGATGCCATGTTCCATGTTCTTGCATCAGTAAGTAGCACTTTGCTAACATGAACGAGCATAAAACCTTCCATTAACATTAATCCTCAATGAAAAACACACTTTGGACAAGAAGAGCAATCATTATTGCTGTCACCTGACGAGGGAATGTTTAAACAAGTACACAGAACAACTTGCATACACTTTCTAAACTCGATTTTAAGAAACAACTTTTAGGAGTTTTCAGTAAGAAGTCAAGAACAAGGCTGAAAATCATTTGTTTATCTTACAATAGAAACTGATGTAAGAGAGAACTGTAATGGTACATTTGATGATATGCTTTGCTTATAATTATATGCGTACATTGTAGATGTGTTTGTCTTAGTTTCACACGGTACCAGTTAGATACATTCCACTGTTTACTCAGGAGGTATTTCTCTTATCACTCTCTTTGGGGAGTAGAGGACTAGGGGTAATGGCATTTCATTAGGGTCATATACTTTAGGGGACCCAACCAAATGGGGCACAGGGTCTGGTCTATGTCATGTGTTTATAAGCTTTACGACTCTTCCAAACCTCCCCTTTGTTTACCTTTAAAATATATGAACACATCGATACACGTTTTCATTCTTCCTCACCCAGACTGCTTGCACTCTGTGGGACAATTGAACCTTCTTTGCAAAGAATAAAGAGCTCTAAGACTACTTATTTCCTCAGGTACCTTTATTTCAGTATAAAAGATTTACTTCTCACAACACTTTAGTTTAGTTGGCATCGGCTGAATTCCACGACAGAACCTAGAGCAGCTTTTAATAATAATAATAATAATAATAATAATACATTTGATTTAGAGGCGCCTTTCAAGACACCCAAGGACACCGTACAAAATACAAGAAATAAAAAGAGCAGGACATTGGAAGGGAGAGCAGACAAACAAAACCAGAGATAAGGTGGAGACACATGAAGAAAGCAAGAAAGAGAAGAGGGGGAGAGGACACAGGATGATGGAGACTACAGAGAGTAGGCCAACTTGAATAAGTGAGATTTGAGGTGGGACTTGAATGTTGTAATAGTTTTGGACTGTCAGATGTGTGGAGGGACATAATTCCAGAGCCTGTGAGCAGTGCAGCTGAAGGCCCTGGCACCCATGGTGAGTTTTAAGTCCTATAACAAAACCATAAAGAAGACAAACTACATGTGGCACTTTGACTCAAACGTGTATTTTATTGAGGTTTATTGGACAGTACACCATATCAAATACATTGCATGCATTTAGAATCAGCGTAGATTAAAACAAAACAATTGTTGAGTAAATAACAAGAAACCAGTTAAGCCAAGTTATTACTATCATCTAGATCTCTATATTTCTCATATATGAATGAACACAAACAGAAACAATTGTGTTGCACTAAGCAACAGTTTTGTCATTGAATATGATAGATAAAAGATCAAGTTGATTCTTTCAGAAGCATAAAGTCAAATCCATCCTACAGTTTGTGCTGTCACCAAGGTTCAGCATTTAATTAGACACCCACAAAATCATTGATATTTCAGCCTATACTAACCAACCAATACCACACTAATGTAATAAAAACAGATTACAAAAAAGATTAAAAACAGATCAATCAAAAAGAAGAAAGATTGTAAGACCTGAAAGACTGAATGAAATACACCATCACCTTGTTTAAATTATGTATTTCTCTAGGTTTTAAAATAGTAGGAAACATGTTGGAGAACATAAGTACACGACTCAACACAACACATAACACAGTTCTAGTTGTTTTTAGACATATTAATGTGGAAAAGTTACATATTATATCTTTAGGTTCAGCTGTCTTTTAATATTGACAAAGACATGTTCCTTGATACACAGTATAAACTAAGGCTTTGATCAAACTGCTTTTTTAAATGACATGAATCAGGGAGCTACATGATGTAAATGTCATTGAGGACACTCCCCTTGATAGAGCACACCTGTGTCTTATTAAATGTCTGTGTTTTCGTCCCTCAACACCCTAAAGAAGACTGTCATGTCGAAACGTTGGAAAGTTATCAAATATTTGTTTTATATCTTGGTTAAGAGTGTGTCACTATTTTCCTTCACACCTAGGACTCCTACCATGAAAACAACAATGTCCCTGGTTTGAATCAGACTGAGGAAATGTGCTGCATGTCATCCCCCTCCTCATTTTCTGTTTGCCTCTGATCTTTTAGCAATTAAAAGCAAAGATGTCATACCAAAAATAGAAAATCTGAAATCTGTCTGCGTGTAATTCACAACAAACAAACACTCAAAGAGAACAGGGATAAGTACTTTGAGTCACGAGACTCTAACCAGCGTGCTGCAGGGACCCTCAGTGGGTTATGAGGCCTCCTGAAACCTGAAACGTCCACCAGAGAGATAAACAGTGAGGTTGTGACATTAAATATTAATGACAAACGGTAGATGTCATATAATCTATTCGGATCATCATATTGACTAAAACGTACCTGTGCACGTCATGGACGCAGTGCAGCTGCTTGGCCGGGTGAATCAGCCCTAGTGTAATAAGAAGCACTGTTAGCGTTATTCAGAAGTGCTCATAATCAGAGCATTATGTATATTTTAACAAAGGTTTTACCAGAGAAGTGATTCTGTATCTGGGCTTCCCATCAGTTCATTGTAGTAGTTCTTCACCATCTCAAGCTCCACTGTCACATCTAAAAAACAAAAAACATATTGTTTGAAACAAGTGCACTATTTATTACACGTTTGGAAATGTATTGACTTCTTAATGAAAAATAAATATCTACAGTATTATTTGTGATTTTGTTAGGTTCCCTTTACCTGGGATCGAGACACCTTCTGTCTTGAGCGACAGCTCGATTGATTCCTGCATGGTTTTCTTCAGTGTCTCCAGGATCTTAAACTAAATTAGGATGAAAATATTTATCACTTATCACTCACACTGTCAAATATTGTGTCATAATATTCAAGATGAACTGAATCCTACATGAAATCAGTGTTAAGATGTGTTCACAGGGCGGCTCAGAGTTGGCATTAAGGTTAAATATATAATATATATAATCCTTTGTATGTTTCTGTCTAAGATTAAAATAGTTGAATGTTTGTGAAAGTGTCTGCTGGGTTTTCAGTGGGAAAAGCAGCTTTAAGAATGAATCATATTCCCCTTCAATATAGAAAAATCCTTTATGTAAATGAAGACCTAGAATCATGGATAAAGATAAAGATGTGCAGCACAACATGTTTTACTATATCATCATCACTGCGTGACGTAATATAAAATGTGACAAACCTTCAATTCTGTGAGATGGTTCAACATAACATCTTTAGCCTGCTCAAACATGACGTTCTTTGAATCCTGTACGTGCTTCACAATGTTTTTCTGTGAGCCCACTCCACTGAATTTCTTTGCTTCTACAATAAAACAGAAAAACATTAAATTAAAATGTTCTGCACAATCATCATGAATATGTATTTTTATTGTGTCAGGTTTCATATGTCATGATCTTTTATCTTACCTTCATAGCATTCTTCCATGGTGTTCTCAATTGTTGTCGTCAGACTGCTGTAGATCATTTTCTTATCCTCACGGATGATTTTGTTGAGTTTTGTCTTCATTTTTTCTTCCTTAGAGAGAAAATATGAAGCATAAATAAACCTATTTTAATAATAAATCAAAGTAGTACAAATATGGCTCATATTTTACTTTCCTTCCAGATTTTACGTGACAAAGCAGTACATTATTCAAACTGACTTTAAAATGGGAGCTGTTTTCCACCATGTGGAAGTGCAGGTCAGACTACGCCTCATCTTTAACTCAATGTCTGTGCACACAGCTGTGTTCATGTCAGCCTCAAACCAAACAAAACCCCATTAGTTATTTTTTCTCCAGTTCTATCTAACTTCTAACTTCTTCATTTACAGTGTATATAAATATGTTGACAGCTAAAAATATCTATTTTGATTGCATTTAATTCTTTAATGTTCAGTCATCAGTTACCAACTTGATGTTTGCGCTCAAGTCTCCATGACCTGGACAAACAGCTTTGATAATGGACTAATGAATAGCACGGTACTGTTCTCATCTTTTACCTCTGTCATGAGAAAGATCAGCTGCAGAATGACATCTTTGTACTCTCTCTTCTCTCTCATCATCCTCTTTATGCCAAGTGAAAACATATTGATGACTCCTTTGAATGGTCCACGTTTTCCTTCATTTCTGAAACATGTTAACAGGAAGAAATGTTTCATAAACATGAAGCATTGACAAGTTTGTATTTCAATCATGTAATTTAATGTATTGTAATACATCATTTGTATAACTATATAATGTAGAATCAATAATTCCCCATCATTTGTAAACTTAGCCAACACAGGGTTTTATGTCTTAGTTAAGTCATTTCTTACGGGAAGGTCTCCTTGAATTTCTCATCAATGCTGTCAGTCAGGCATGAAGTTAACTTCATATTGAGATTTATTTGCTTCCCTTTTTTTGTTTTGTGGATGCCATCGTTCTCAACTATACGCTTCAATGTACTGTGAAAACCACGACTTTTCTTAGCCTGAAACAAAATAAACATTTTAAAGACATATTCACAGGAAGTGCAAAATCAGTAGTTTTGATGTAATAACAACTAAAGTACGTACAGGATGTATGACCGACTTCAAGACTTCTTCACATGAACTCTTAGATTTTTCAACCCCCTCACTGAGGCATTTTTCAAAAGCCTGAAAAGTCTCTTCTATTGGTTTCCTGACTTTTTCCAGTTCATGCTTCAGCTCTTCTTCAAGGTCTTTGCACACAGCTGTCTTTATGTCAGCCTGAAACCAAACACAACACATTCAGTATTTAAAGCAATACAACTATAATGCTCCCTGATTCTGTTGGTCTCGAGTACGACCAGCCTTTAATTACTGTGGTTATGCATCTTCTCTGAAGCAACAGAAACTCGTGAAATCAACTACCTTGGTGGCTAAAACGTCTGCAGGGGTGACATTACATGTAAGCGGTCTGTCTCTGACTTTCCCATGTTTACACTGAATTTGAGCGTATCCTTCAGCTTACATTTTTGCCATGAAAATGATTAGACAAAGACAATGTGAGAGGTTTTATTACTTAATCTTACCCCTTCTCTACGGCTTGCCCCGTGCATCAGAGAGAGAATCCCTCGAGCTCTAGACACATAGTTTAATGTCTCCGAGTGCCGGTCATTGAGACCTTTCAGGAATTCCTGAAGTTTTGGTATTTCTGTAAAACATTTATTGATATATTGACCTTACATTACATATTTGAATTTGAGCTATATATTTCTGTTATCCAGGGCTCATATATGGAGACTTCACTCACCAGTGTCATCTTGCTGTAGACGTTTCTTTTCTAGAAACTCTGTGGAGCTCACTGTGAACACTTTGAAACATTCATCACTGAAATGTTTCTGAAAAAATGAGATTTGATTTTAATACAGACTTGCAGTTGTAGACAATCTTTGTGTTGGATTTTCTTTCAGTCTATAAAACTCACCTTAACCTTGTGTAGTTTGCTGAATTCTTGCCTCATTTTTTTCTTGACTTGCGTTTTTTTAGCTATGAAAGCACGAACATCAGCTGCTGAACTATAACAAAAGATTTGTATCAAGTGGAACAGCTCACAGTATTTAGTGTCTACATTGAATGTTCAATTCAAATATCTACTTTTGGCATCTTAAATCACTCACAGATCATCTGAACCTTTAATAAGATCAGATTTGGTGCAGATGAAGTGAATGTTCTGACACTCGCCACCATTTCCCATGTGGCTACTGGCATCTCTCAGGATGTCCCAGGGTTCCCTCTCTGATGCTGCTCGATTAATGTCGGTCACAATCCACACTGTAGAACAACTTTCAACAACCTGGAAGTTCATTATGATTACTGAATGTCAGAGCTTTGTCACAGTTCCCAGACAACACTAATACACAATAAGGAGAATTGAACGTGAATAAATTACCCTTTTCCACATCTGGTCTCTGCTCTTGTTACGGTCCCCATTTCCAGGCACATCCACAAGTGTGACATGCTGGAGAAGTTTATTATTGGGCACCTTGACAGTCACGCACTTCACCAGTGGCCAAATACCACCTCTTCACATCTTTATCTTCTCCGTCTTTTGAGTCACTTCTTGTGTATTTGACTAATTCAGTAGAAAGCTTTTCAGCCTGAAATACATAATAAAGTAAGATTAAGACAATATAAGGGAATTTCATTTTGATGAACAAACAAAATAAAAAAGTCTCAATTTAATTAGTAAGTAGCAAACCTTAAGTTGAAAGACATTTTCTTTGGCGATAGTGAATAATTAGGTTTTAAATTTAAACATGATAGTGCCTAGAATTATCCAGGAGCTTCTTGCAAGTAAGTTAGTAACTTGTAGACGATGTTTGTTGTGATTTTCTGATGAAGGATAAATTAGATAGATAAAGTCCTTTTTTAAGTACTTTTCACAAACTGAATTTACTTTTACATTTGTTGATCTACCGTTAATCTACACCAACCTGGAATGGCTAGAGGGAAAGCAGATTACATAAACCTCCATATTTGTCAGACAAGCAAGAATGTTTTCTATGAAGTCATAAAATATTTCTAGCCTCACTTACTGATTCACATGTCAGAATCTTCTTCTTGGACTGGAGAAATTCTGGAATTTCTTTGAAATGCTCGTCATCCATGAGTTCTTCTTCTTTAGGGGATTTGTTTTTCCATCCTTCTCCATACAGCGCTGAGAGCTTTTCCTCAGTGTCCTGGTAACCATCGTCTTCTTCCTGATCTTCTTCCTGATCTTCTTCCTGATCTTCTTCCTGATAATCTTCCTGATCCATTTTATGCCGAAGGAAATACCACAACTCATCTCTCCACTCCTGAATGAAAAACATAAAAACTTAGTTCAATTAGATGGCATGTTGTGTAATTAGCACCTGCATTATTTTCTGCAGCTACATTATAACTTTTTAGCTTCAAGTTAACAAACATATTCAGCTCATTTTACCTCTTTTGTGATGAACTCAATGTGTGCCTCATACTTTGAGTTCTGCATGTTAGCCTCCACTTTAATCATGACTGTGGTACATGCACTGATATCTCCAGAGGGCAAGAGATCCTTCTCTCCAATGACGGCATTTATCAAAGAGCTCTTTCCAGCCCCCGTTTTACCAAAGACACCGACCACCTCCCTCTTGTCTGTCTCCAAATGCCTGATATTATACCTGTTGTACAAGAGGTTAAATATGGTTCATGGGTTAGTTTGAAAAATATACACCAATATACTAAAGATTGTGTCAAAAAATACGACTAATACTATCTTCAGACTAAATTAATATAAATTCTGTTAAATTATGACTTTTTTCAAATAAAAAAAACTTGTCTGACAAAGCAACGTTATCAAACTGCTATGCTTCTGTCACTTCTGCAGAAAACATTTGCTTTCTGAAAGAGAGTTAAATAGTAACAAGGACGTTTTGCAGTGTAAATTCAGTGAAGAGTGCAACAACACAAGAATCTTCCAGAGCTTAAAATGTCATCGCAGTGCAGACCTGCTGAGATGCTGCAGCTTCATAATGTGGCAGGGCTCAGTCCTACTGTCTACTGTCAGTCAGGCTTAGGATAGTTTCTGCATGAAAACTACTGACGATGTCCTCAACACGTTTACTACAGTCTCTAAAACTATTAATATGTTTTCTTCTTTATTTTTTATTGGTGCCTCTTGTCAGCACGTGTCACAGGCGGTTACCATGGCAACACAGCTCTTAGTTCTGAGTCGGCCTGGAGGTAAGGTGGCTAACTTTTTATTTAAAAAATAAGTCAGTATATATTTTTTAATTACACTAATCTAAGAGCAAAATTAAGACCAGTCTAAAATATAAAACAAGGCCCATATAACAAAGAATATGCATACAGCCGGGTCATTTGATCTGTGAGGCTGTAATGTTCTTAAACATTTTTAATTTAAAAGCTGAACCCACAATTATTTCACTCCCTACAAAGTACTTATCGACAGAAATAAAAATTGGTTAAAATTTTTCCATGAATTAATCTTTTTTTAATTTACAGATCAACGCATTGACGAGGAAAGTCTTTACTGTCTGGAGGATCGAGAACTTGCTGAATTGATCCCAACAGTGGGACCAAGGTCAAAATTCAGGAAGAGACTCAAGTTGTTAAAAGTAATGTTCTGTATTTATGTATTTAGTCTCATACATCTCACTTATATAGATATATTTCTAATTTACAGAAAGCACAAACTTCTGTTAAAAGTTTTAATGACGTCTAAAAATAAAGGATTAAAATATCTCATTGACAATAACAGCATTTACTAGAATATCTTTATTATTATGAATTTGCAACTTTTCTTTTGTCTCTAGAAGGAACAAAACACAACAAATCAGGAAACAGTTGAATCTTCTGCTCAAGTAAGTTTCCTACACTTATGCATCATCTAATCTAAGGCATTAATTACAATCAGACAGATTATATTTGTATTATATTTGTATTGTCTGCTAAACACTTTACATGGACACTTAGAGTATTACTTTTATCTACAGCGTCAACAGGAGTATGAAGAAGAAGCTGTTTCTGTTCAGGTTAGGATCACATTGAATTTAACAGGCATGTAATCAGTGAACGAGCCTCTATTCTTCATGCATAATCATCTGAAGCGCCCTGAGACAAAGTCCTCTTTAACTGAAGACCGTGATCACTTGTTGGCTCTTTTCTGCGTTATTCAAAACTTTCCAGGGTTACCTGAGAACATAAATACAAATTTCACTGTGAGAATTGTAAAGTTGTATGTTCAAACATGTAAAACCCTGTTAGAGGACAAATAGTAAAATATTCTTTACTATTATAGATTTGCAATTATTTTCCTTTGTCACGAGGAGTTTCCTACACTTATGTATAATCTAAGGTGTTAATTACAATTATACAGAGTTGTATCTGCAGTGTTATGAAGGAATATGAAGAACAAGCTATTTATGCTCAGGTAAGGATAACATTAAATTTCACAGGCAAGTAATCATCAGTGAATGTTGCTCTGTTTTATTAATATGCAGCTGAAGTGTCCTGAGAAAATGTATATTTCACTAAAGAATTGTCTCATTGGATCACAGTGTTGTATACTTAGGAAATTGTTAAGTACTATGTCACTTAATATGTACTGTTGTTGTTGTTGATTTAGTTATTGAACTAACAGAAAAAGGATGCTAAATTGGCTCTATCTATACTCCAATTCTCCGGGTTTTGCAAGGCTCATCTTAGACAGGATGGACACAGCCTGTGTGAATATCATTTCTTGATCAAATACTGTTTTAAGAGTCAAATATTCATGTTCATCCTCAGGTTTGTCCGTCCACCAGCAACACAAGTAATGAAGGTGAGATACACAGCATCGTATTGATTACATGTAGTGTTCTTTCAAGGCGATTATATCTTGCTTTGACATAGCAACTATAACGAGACTACGTTTTAATATTGTGAGAGGCTCATACAACAAACTTCTTTTTCCCTTTTTTTAATTAATATAATAAGGAAAGAGAAAGTTGGATCTTCAGGGTGAACCCAGACAATGTCAACCACCAACACAACAGCCACGTGATGATATACAAGGTATTTATATTACTTTCTAAACAATTATATGTCTGATGATACACTCTGAGGCATCCTAAATTGGATTGGCAGAGAAAGTGCTTCATTGTGCAGCTTACTGGATACACTGGTTCATGGTTCCTGAATAGTTCTTTACTTTTACTCTGACAGAAGAAATCATTCTGACTGATGTGAAAAACATCATGAGATGTGTCAAACAGAAACTGCCTAACGAAGACAACAAGCTCAATAAGTTCCTGAAGTGAGTATTACGTTTATTAAACTTTCCATATTCTTTGTTATATGGTATGACATCTTTGCTTTTAATTGATAAAAGATCAGAGGCAAATAGAAAATGAGGAGGGGGATGACATGCAGCACATTTCCTCAGTCTGATTCAAACCAGGGACATTGTTGTTTTCATGGTAGGAGTCCTAGGTGTGAAGGAAAATAGTGACACATTCTTAACCAAGATATAAAACAAATATTTGATAACTTTCCAACGTTTCGACATGACAGTCTTCTTTAGGGTGTTGAGGGACAAAAACACAGACATTTAATAAGACACAGGTGTGCTCTATCAAGGGGAGTGTCCTCAATGACATTTACATCATGTAGCTCCCTGATTCATGTCATTTAAAAAAGCAGTTTGATCAAAGCCTTAGTTTATACTGTGTATCAAGGAACATGTCTTTGTCAATATTAAAAGACAGCTGAACCTAAAGATATAACATGTAACTTTTCCACATTAATATGTCTAAAAACAACTAGAACTGTGTTATGTGTTGTGTTGAGTCGTGTACTTATGTTCTCCAACATGTTTCCTACTATTTTAAAACCTAGAGAAATACATAATTTAAACAAGGTGATGGTGTATTTCATTTAGTCTTTCAGGTCTTACAATCTGTCTTCTTTTTGATTGATCTGTTTTTAATCTTTTTTGTAATCTGTTTTTATTACATTAGTTTGGTATTGGTTGGTTAGTATAGGCTGAAATATCAATGATTTTGTGGGTGTCTAATTAAATGCTGAACCTTGGTGACAGCACAAACTGTAGGATGGATTTGACTTTATGCTTCTGAAAGAATGAACTCGATCTTTTATCTATCATATTCAATGACAAAACTGTTGCTTAGTGCAACACAATTGTTTCTGTTTGTGTTCATTCATATATGAGAAATATAGAGATCTAGATGATAGTAATAACTTGGCTTAACTGGTTTCTTGTTATTTACTCAACAATTGTTTTGTTTTAATCTACGCTGATTCTAAATGCATGCAATGTATTTGATATGGTGTACTGTCCAATAAACCTCAATAAAATACACGTTTGAGTCAAAGTGCCACATGTAGTTTGTCTTCTTTATGGTTTTGTTATAGGACTTAAAACTCACCATGGGTGGCAGGGCCTTCAGCTGCACTGCTCACAGGCTCTGGAATTATGTCCCTCCACACATCTGACAGTCCAAAACTATTACAACATTCAAGTCCCACCTCAAAACTCACTTATTCAAGTTGGCCTACTCTCTGTAGTCTCCATCATCCTGTGTCCTCCCCCCCTCTTCTCTTTCTTGCTTTCTTCATGTGTCTCCACCTTATCTCTGGTTTTGTTTGTCTGCTCTCCCTTCCAATGTCCTGCTCTTCTTATTTCTTGTATTTTGTACGGTGTCCTTGGTGTCTTGAAAGGCGCCTCTAAATCAAATGTATTATTATTCTTATTCTTATTAAAAGATGCTCTATGTTCTGTCGTGGAATTCAGCCGATGCCAACTAAACTAAAGAGTTGTGAGAAGTAAATCTTTTATACTGAAATAAAGGTACCTGAGGAAATAAGTAGTCTTAGAGCTCTTTATTCTTTGCATATATTTTAAAGGTAAACAAAGGGGAGGTTTGGAAGAGTCGTAAAGCTTATAAACACATGACATAGACCAGACCCTGTGCCC
The DNA here is from genome assembly GCF_900634415.1 of Cottoperca gobio. NCBI lineage: Eukaryota > Metazoa > Chordata > Actinopteri > Perciformes > Bovichtidae > Cottoperca > Cottoperca gobio. The sequence continues at coordinate 10,070,995 of NC_041362.1, read as the reverse complement.
CATTTGGTTGGGTCCCCTAAAGTATATGACCCTAATGAAATGCCATTACCCCTAGTCCTCTACTCCCCAAAGAGAGTGATAAGAGAAATACCTCCTGAGTAAACAGTGGAATGTATCTAACTGGTACCGTGTGAAACTAAGACAAACACATCTACAATGTACGCATATAATTATAAGCAAAGCATATCATGAAATGTACCATTGCAGTTCTCTCTTACATCAGTTTCTATTGTAAGATAAACAAATGATTTTCAGCCTTGTTCTTGACTTCTTACTGAAAACTCCTAAAGTTGTTTCTTAAAATCGAGTTTAGAAAGTGTATGCAAGTTGTTCTGTGTACTTGTTTAAACATTCCCTCGTCAGGTGACAGCAATAATGATTGCTCTTCTTGTCCAAAGTGTGTTTTTCATTGAGGATTAATGTTAATGGAAGGTTTTATGCTCGTTCATGTTAGCAAAGTGCTACTTACTGATGCAAGAACATGGAACATGGCATCTTGTTTAATACAGCTTTGTATCACCACTTAGTACTTATGTACATTTACTTCTATTTTCTGAAGCAGTAACATCACTCAGTAAACTCACTAATAGCTCTCAGATACATGAAGTGACTTCCTCACTCAAGTTTGTGGGAATCGTGAATGTGGGATACAATATGACAGTAAAAGTTAGAAAGACATTTGGGATCAGAGAGAGAAAGCGCAATAATATCAGGCATCACACACAAATTATGTTGCAATAAAACACCCTGTGTTTAGCAAGCGGCCTATCTTGTATGCCTTAAGGCAGGGATGGGCAACTTTGAAGATAGGGAAGGTCAAAAAAAATGTGTCTGACAGATTGATTTCTTGAAACTGAGGGTGAGGGCTGCCCATCCCTGCCTTAAGGGTTAGTATCTCTCCAAGATAAACGGTTTGCATTATTTTGCAGAAGTTAGTCTATGGGTGTGTGCAATGGTGAGTAAGCTGCTTTTGGTTCCAGTTATACATGTCCACACCAAAATTACACATAAAACTAAGGCTTTCTTATCTTAAACAGACTTCCCTTTGAAACCACATGCAATGTGTTTCTAAAATCATGAAAACAATTGAGCGCAAATAGGTCGAACATTAATCTACATGCATGTTCTTGATGTAGATTAATGTGCTTTAAAGGCACAAAACTTAATTTAAAAGATTAAATTATATTATTACCTACAGCACTGCATCATGCAATCTTTTACCATAATTTATTCCCTTGCATGGCTTGTTGAGTCAAGCCAGTTTCAGTATAAACATCTTTCCATTTTATAGTGAATCAGAGTCCAGAAAAATCAAATAATTTCAGAATTTATTCTGGTCATAGAAAACATGACAATTTGGCATTTAAAAAACAAACAAAAAAACTTTTTTTTAAGAGAGTATAGCAATGTCAGCAAACAACATCAACAAACTGAATACTACTGACAATCAAGTCAATGTGGTATTGCAGTGAACAAGTGGGTGTACCAATCTTTTAACATGAGGTTAGATTATTTGTGCACATAAATATTATTTTATTCAGAGTCTGACCCTTATTCTTGAGCAGTGGACAATAAGGGAAAACTTCAGAGAATTTAGCATGCATTTGACAAGGTCATTAACTGTGTTTTATTCAGGACAGTTCTGATCAATTAGGTTAATTAGAGGTTATTAAACTGATTATGGCAGACTCAAGAAAGTGTCAAAAGATATTTTTGCTCACAAGTTACATCACAACTAACTGACTAATCTGTCATTTCTTTCTCACAGATGCTGCGCTGCTGTTTCATTGCTTCCAGTGCTTGAAGTGGAAGAAAATAAGTGCCAGTCGGCTTATCCCCTTATTCACATGTTGGTGTGTGTATCGGTCGGTATCAGCAAATCATTAAAACATTTAGAATTTCTACAGTAAATAAAAGATACTTGGATATATTGCTGATGTTCACAACATAAATAAAGGCCCCCGAATTTACTTTACGCCCCTTTCCCACCCAACTCTTTCTCTGATTGGCTCACCACGGAGGCTGAGGCCTGTGTTCACTTTGTCATAAAAGAGAGATTAAGACAGAATCTCACTTCTTACAAAACTGTAAAAAAAACCTTTTATGGGGTTGATTTTGTAAAGATAGATAATATGTATCCTGAGTTCATCGATCTCCCCGATGCTAAAACTCTATCTATGTTGTAACAGTACGATCAAGACGGAAGGGAGGTGGGAATCAATTGCACGACACAGAGGCAGATAAATGTTGAATGGGAATTGTCTTTACTGAAAGCTTTGCAGTTGCTATGGTACACACATAGACAGTTGATCATACAAAGTATCATGGGGTAATCCAGGAGCAGAGTCGGGTCATGGAAACAGGTTTGGTACACGGGCAGATACTCAGCGTAGCAGTACAGCAGACAAGGATCAGGCAAGGGCAGAATCAAGTCACGGAAACAAGGTCAAGGAAGCCGGGGAATCAAACGCTTGGGAAACAGGAAACAGGAAGACGGGACTAATGCTGGAACTCTTGACATCGAAGTACGAAGACGAACTGGCAACAAGAGACAAACAAAACAGACTCTATATACACACCAAGAAGTGAGAGGGAACGAAACACAGAACAGATTGGGAACACCTGGAGGTAGGAAGTAGAAACAACAGAGAACAGGTAATTAACAAAATAAAACAGGAAGTACAAACACAACACAAAACAACGAACAGGCCAAGACCTAATAGTACCCCTCCCCCCCCCCTCTAGGGACGGCACCTGACATCCCAGGTGAAAATCCTGGATCAGAGTATGGTCCACAATGTTCTTGGTAGCCACCCACTGTCTCTCCTCAGGACCATACCCCTCCCAATCCACCAGGTATTGACGACCCCTGCCCCTCTCTCACCGCCGTGTAGACGTTCCCCCCTCGAAGAACCGGGGGGAGGTGGGGGTTTGGTTGTGGGAACCAAATTACTCTCCTTCACAGGTTTTATTCTAGACACATGAAAGGTGGGTTGTACTCTCATGGACCGTGGTAATTGCAGCCTCACTGCTACAGGGTTGATGACCCTGGAGATCGGGAATGGGCCCACAAACCGTGGAGCCAATTTGCGTGACTCCACCCGTAGAGGAAGGTCCTTGGTGGACAACCACACCCTCTGTCCTGGAGCATAACTGGGTGCAGGGATTCTCCTCTTATCAGCTGCCCTTTTATAGGTGGCTTAGCTGCGGAGGAGAGCTTGTTTTGCCCGACTCCACATCTGACGACAACGAAGAACCATAGCTTGGGCTGAAGGAACACTGGCCTCCAATTCCTGGTCCGGAAACAGAGGTGGCTGATATCCATACGCACACTGGAAAGGGGACAAACCAGAAGAAGAGACAGGTAAGGTATTATGGGCATACTCAACCCAGATTAGGTGCTTGCTCCAGGTTGTGGGGTTCTGGGAGATGAGACACCGTAGACAAGTCTCTAACTCCTGGTTCATCCTTTCAGACTGTCCGTTCGACTGGGGATGGTACCCAGATGTAAGGCTAACCTTGGCTCCCAAAAGTTCACAAAAATCCTTCCAAAAAAGCGAGACAAATTGAGGACCCCGATCGGAAACCACATCCCTCTGGAAACCATGGATCCGGAACACCTGAGAGAGAAGTACCTCCGCCGTCTCTTTCGCCAACGGAAGTTTGGGCAATGCAATGAAATGTGCCATTTTACTGAACCTGTCAACCACGGTTAGGATAGTGGATTGTCCCTTTGAAATGGGTAGTCCAGTGACTAAATCCATAGAAATCTCTGACCAAGGACGATGTGGCACTTGAAGGGGTCGTAGAAGACCCGATGGCGGTTGACGTGAGGACTTGTTGGTGCACATACCGAACAGGCAGCCACGTACTCCCTGACCGCCCTCTCCATGAACGGCCACCAGAACCGCTGCCGAATGACGAACAGGGTCCTCCGAACCCCGGGATGACAGGAAACGAGAGATGTATGGGCCCAATGAATCACCTGTGGGCACAACTGCTCTGGCACCAACAGACGATTATCAGACCCCCCCTCAGGAATCTGAATGTCTATATTGGCCTTACTTACTTTCTCCTCAATTCCCCGGTTACCGCTCCCACAACACGAGAAGGCGGCAACACGAATGAAGGGAGTCTGGGGGTCGGGTTGGGATCAAAAAGGCGGGATAGTGCGTCCGCCTTTATGTTCTTAGACCCCGGCCGATAGGTTAGTGTGAACTTGAAGCGGGTGAAAAACAAAGCCCATCGGGCTTGCCGGGAATTCAGTCTCTTCGCCGACTGAATGTACTGCAAGTTCTTGTGGTCCATAAGAACCAGGAATGGCTGCTCTGCTGCTTCCAGCCAGTGTCGCCACTCCTCGAGCGCCACCTTAATGGCAAGTAATTCCCTGTTGCCGACATCGTGATTTCTTTCTGCTGGTGACAGCTTCTTGGAAAAAAATGCACATGGGTGCAATTTATTGTCCGAAACTGATCGTTGGGACAGAACTGCTCCCAACCCCACATCTGACGCGTCCACCTCCACCACAAACAGTCTCTGGGGGTCTGGCAAGTTCAGGATGAGAGCAAAAACGAAGCTTGTCTTCAGTCGTTGAAATGCCTTCTCAGCCCCCTCATTCCAATAGAACTTGACAGAAAGCGAGGTCAAGGCATGTAGAGGCGCTGCGACAGTGCTGTAATTCCTAATGAATCTTCGATAAAAGTTTGAAAACCCCGGGAATCTTTGCACCAGCTTCCGACTGGTGGGGGTAGGCCACTGAGTGACTGCACTGACCTTCGCCTCATCCATTCGAATGCTATCCTCAGCGATGATAAATCCCAGAAACGAAACAGTCTTGACGTGGAACTCACATTTCTCCGCCTTGACAAGCAGCAGGTTGTCGAGAAGGCGTCGTAACACTTAACCGACGTGCTGTATGTGGGTCTCCTCATCTGATGAAAAAATGAGGATGTCATCCAGATACACGAACACAAATCGATTAAGCATATCCCGGAGAACGTCATTAACCAGGGCCTGGAACACCGCTGGAGCGTTGGTCAGTCCAAAAGGCATTACAAGGTATTCGTAGTGTCCACTGGGAGTATTGAATGCGGTCTTCCACTCATCCCCCTCCCTTATCCTCACCAAATGATACGCGTTGCATAGGTCCAGTTTGTTGAATATCTTGGCCCCTTGTAACAGCTCAAATGCCGAAGAAATAAGTGGAAGTGGATACCGATTCTTCACAGTGATTTTGTTCAAACCCCGATAGTCAATACAGGGTCGTAGGGACTTGTCCTTCTCCACGAAAAAGAATCCCGCACCAGCGGGTGAAGATTTAGGATCAATAATCCCAGCTTCCAAGGCTCCCTCGATGTACTCCCTCATAGTTTCTCTCTCTGGCGCAGACAAGGAATACAAATGACCCTTTGGAGGTGCAGCGCCCGGAAGTAGGTCAACCGGGTAGTCATACTCTCGGTGAGGTGGCAGAGCCGTGGCCCGGGTCTTACTGAAGACCTCTTTAAGCCCCAAGTAGCACGCCGGAACCTTGGCCAAATCCGGAAAGTCCCTCTCCAGTCTTCCACTGGGTCTTTTGTCCAAAGTAGTCATTCCCAGACCTCTTTCCTTGCAGTCTGGAAAACACGTGGTAGAACACCTCTGGTGCCATCCCAATACCTCTCCTCCGGCCCAGTCCATGTGTGGGTTGTGCTGGACTAGCCACAGATACCCCAGAATTATCGGGTGTGTGGGAGCTTCAAACACATGGAACTCAATCTGTTCCGAATGTCCATCAGCCATGACCAGTTGCAGAGGTTGGGTGATATGGGAAACTCGACACAGTAGTCTGTCGTCCAGAGCCTTGGCTTCCAACACCTCGGGTAATGAGTACAACTTCAAACCCAACCTCTTAGCCATTCCCTCATCCATAAAACTCTCGTCTGCTCCGGAATCGATCAGCATGGGATGAGATGAGCATGGCAGATGTCAGCGCTCGAGAGGGTCCTCCTCCAGAAACTGCTCGGCTCACCAGTGCCCTCTTTACTGGTGAGCCTTTGGCTTTTACTGGACATCTATTAACAAAATGTCCAAACTCAGAGCAATAGATGCAGCGACCCTCTCTCATCCGGTGCTGTCTCTCCGCTTGAGACAATCTGGTGCGGCCCAACTGCATCTCCTCGTCTGGTGAGGTTACTGTCGCCGAATAAGGTGGTCTCTGAAGCCGAGAATACCCCGGACCTTGGGCGGAAGTGTGACCGGAACCACCCTGTCCCTTGTATCTGCGAGCTGCAATCGTCGATAGTCCTCGTTCCCTCTCGCGGAATCGGTTGTCGATTCGGATGCACTGAGCAATAAGAGAGTCCAGACCTGTGGGCAATTCCAATGGGGCGAGCTCATCCTTGATACGATCCGAGAGTCCACTCCTGAATGCGTCGAACAACGCCTGCTCATTCCATCCACTGTCGGCCACCAATGTCCGGAATTCCACAGCATAGTCCGAAGTCAGCCGGTTCCCCTGTCGAATACTGGTGAGTGCACGGGCTGCCTCTCGACCCGGAGCCGTGTGGTCAATGATCTTCCTTAGAGTCTCTGTGAAGGCTCCTAAGGATTGACAAATTGGTGCCTCCCTGGCCCATTCTGCCGTAGCCCATGCCTCCGCCCGTCCTGACAGGTAAGAAATCACATATGCCACCTTGGAACGCTCAGTTGGAAAAGAAGCAGCTTGTAATTCAAAATGTAAATAACATTGGGTTAAGAACGCTCTGCAATTCTCCAAATCTCCGGAGAAGCGTTCGGGTCTGGAGAGACGAATCATTGGCTGGGGAGTAGCCGTGGTGATGGGAGGGATGACCGCCATTAAGACCTGATATATGAGGGGAGAAAACTCAGTGCACTGTTATCATACACTAATACAAAAAAGGTGTGTAGCAAATGTTCGTCTGTTTATCACATCTCATCTGTCTATCCATCCATCTAAATTGGTTGACACGCCTCGTCAACAATGCGTGGAAGTCTGGGACAGTGCCTAGGGGTTGGCAGACCGGGGTGGTGGTTCACCTATTTAAAAAGGGCAACCAGAGAGTGTGTGCCAACTACAGGGGTATCACACTTCTCAGCCTCCCTGGTAAAGTCTACTCCAAGGTACTGGAAAGGAGGGTTCGGCCGGTAGTCGAATCTCTGATTGAAGAGGAACAATGCGGATTCCGTCCTGGTCGTGGAACAACAGACCAACTCTTTACTCTTGCAAGGATCCTGAAGGGGGCCTGGGAGTACGCCCATCTGGTCTACATGTGTTTTGTGGATCTGGAGAAGGCGTTTGACCGGTTCTCCCGAGTGATACTGTGGGAGGTGCTGCGGGAGTATGGGGTGAGGGGGTCACTTTTGAGGGCCATCCAATCCCTGTACGCCCAAAGCGAGAGTTGTGTCCGGATACTCGGCAGTAAGTCGGACTCGTTTCCAGTGAATGTTGGCCTCCGCCAGGGCTGCGCTTTATCACCAATCCTGTTCGTGATTTTCATGGATAGGATATCGAGGCGTAGTCGTGGAGGAGAGGGGTTGCAGTTCGGTGACCTGAGGATCTCATCGCTGCTCTTTGCATATGATGTGGTCCTTATGGCATCATCGGTCTGTGACCTTCAACAGTCACTGGATCGGTTCGAAGCCGAGTGTGCAGCGGTTGGGATGAGGATCAGCACCTCTAAATCTGAGGCCATGGCTCTCAGCAGGAAACCGGTGGATTGCCTACTCCGGGTAGGGAATGAGCCATTACCCCAAGTAAAGGAGTTCAAGTATCTCGGGGTCTTGTTCGCGAGTGAGGGGACGATGGAGCGAGAGATTGGCCGGAGAATTGGAGCAGCGGGGGCGGTATTACAGTCACTTTACCGCACCGTTGTGACTAAAAGAGAGCTGAGCCAGAAGGCGAAGCTCTCAATATACCGGTCGATCTTCGTTCCTACCCTCACCTATGGTCATGAAGGCTGGGTCATGACCAAAAGAACGAGATCACGGGTACAAGCGGCCGAAATGGGTTTTCTCAGACGGGTGGCTGGCATCTCCCTTAGAGATAGGGTGAGAAGCTCAGCCATCCGTGAGAGACTCGGAGTAGAGCCGCTGCTCCTTTACGTTGAAAGGAGCCAGTTGAGGTGGTTCGGGCATCTAGTAAGAATGCCACCTGGGCGCCTCCCTAGGGAGGTGTTCCAGGCACGTCCAGCTGGGAGGAGACCCCGGGGAAGACCCAGGACTCGGTGGAGAGATGATATCTCCTCACTGGCCTGGGAACGCCTCAGGATCCCCCAGTCGGAGCTGGAGGATGTGGCCCGGAGAAGGGAAGATTGGGGTTCCTTACTGGAGCTGCTGCCACCGCGACCCGATCCCGGATAAGCGGTAGACGATGGATGGATGGATGGATAAAACACAATAATAATAAGAAAAAGACGAAGACGAAGACGAAGACGAAGACGAAGACAAAGACGAAGACGAAGAAGTTGTAATGCTTTCCTTGTGGATTTTGTTATGTGATGTATAATATATTGTAGCGTGTAGCATGTAATAATAATAATAATAATAATAATAATAATAATAATAATAATAATAATAATAATAATAATAATAATAATAATAAATTATATTTATAGGCGCATTTTTCATTTGCGTAAACAGAACTCAAAGTGCTAATATAATAACGAGGTAGTATTTATGTTTTTATTGTATCATGCAATAAGAACAAGTATCCAGCCGACATGGACATCCAGATTCAGTGCTAAAACATTTGACATAAATGAACATAACCTCTTGGTCTTGGTCTTCGGTCCCAGACTGGACAAATAAAATCTGCCAAATGTTCCCTTCCTAAAACACATTAAAAACATTTCTAAACATAAGAACTCATCAGAAATGAAGGACATTTTACTAAAAAAAGTGTAGCCTCTAATTTAGCAAATAATTAACAAATTAAACATGAAATTAACTTAATCTCCAATCTCACCTAAATCCCGTAAAGTATTTGTTCCCTCAGTAAGACTATTAACTTTCCTGTTCCTATAGGTAATGGTCATTTGGATAGTAACACCTTGGTCTAACCTGTGTAACGACAGAAACAGAAAGTTTGTCAATTAATAGGGGAATCGGGGGCGTCCCCCTCCCGGGATACAAGCCCCAGAGCTGGGGTAGATCTTTCTAAAGTCAAGCTAACCGCCAACTGCTAACAGAAGCTCCGTCATCACCTCTTGAAGTCACACTTTTCAGGATGCTGCTATATACAGTATAGTGCAACAACACCTCTTTGACACTATATGTCAATATTAAAGAAGTATGTATTTTACTGTATTGGATTGCAGTGGATGTAGCTAACTGTACCAAATATACTGGTGACTCTGCAAATGAGTCCCTTTTCACCTGCCTCCAGTGCCAAGCCCAGCTGACCAGACCTTTCCATGACCCTGCTCAGTGGTGACAGCTGCACCCAGTCTCTGTGGAACAGCACACCATCCCAGAACTGGCCAAACAACGGCTCCTTCAAGACAGACAGGGTCTTGAGCAGCACCTGACTCGGCAAATTGTCAACCTACAGCCTGCAAACAGTTTACTCCTGCCTAGGTACATCGTGTATGCACTTTGTGTATGTACCTGTGTGTCTATGTGAAATGTGTAGCCACTTCATCTGCCCAGAAAGGGTCATTTTGAGGGCATGGTCATTAAGGTGCACTGTAAGCAGTATGAAACGAAACTTGGCATTAATTTAGACTTTTATCTAGTTAAAAATTTGTATTATTATCGCCTCATACACCACTAGACTTGTAATTAGAACCACCACACCTTAACTAATGCTACTGCATTCATCATCACCTATAAAGTATACTTCTCAAAGTCTCACCAACACTCACCACATTCATAAACTAGTTTACTAAAGCATGTGAGTTACAGTATTGTATTGACTTCCAGTCTTTGTGCTAAGACACGGGTCGGGAACCTATGGCTCGAGAGTCGCATTCAAGCGTGTGTTAGGAGTTCTAGCTATTGCTCTCAAAAGTTGCCCAACCCAACCGAAAAAAAGAAACCTAAAGTCTTGTGGGTTTGTTTCCTATAGGGGCGCGTAAAGTTACTGCTCACGTACTAAATGTCGCCTGTGTAGTTATTGATTTATTTAAATATTTATTTTATAAATAGTCTTATTAATATGCTCTTACGCACACACACACACACACAAATGTATAGCGAAAGAAATAAGCAAAATATATACACAAGATTCTGCCCGTCTGTGTGTCCACATGTTCCAATTTTTCCATTCTTTGAGAAGCCTAAAGTCTGTGTAAAATCCATCCTACAGGTGGAGTTGACATGGGAGTTGTGTGTCATGGGTGTGTCTGCCTCCCTCTACAGCTCCACCTGCACACCTGGTCCTCGTTGCTATCAGCTCACCTGCCTCCTATCTAATCAGCCACTCAGCTGTATATCTCCTTCGGTTTCCCTCCACTCATCGTCAGATTGTTGTTTCCACTGCAAGTGGTAGTTGCCTTCAGACCGCTCTCACGCTATCTTTGTAGCTCTGTGTTTTTGGCCAGTTCTAACCTTTTGTCTTTGTGTGGTCAGAACCAGCCTTCTGCCTGCCTGCCAGCTCGCCTACCTGCTTATCCCCTTCATTCTCCAGCACCTCTCACATCCCTGTCTTACTGCTATAAAATCCTCATAATTCTCATTGAATCTCTTTGTCTGTGTTCTGCGCCTGGGTCCGCTCTGTACTACCGTAATACTTTGATCTATAACAATGGTTCTGACTTGAATTGTTCAATAAGTGCTTATTACTAAATTTGCAAGCGTCCTTCTGTACAGTACACAGTATAAATACATTCTGTAAGAGTTACAAATGCAAGATCACACGTAAGTAAAAATATTTGTGTATTGTAATGTAGATTTGTTTCAGAAAACTTAATTTTAGGTAAGAAGTTTTAGGATTGTTTTAATGAAGGTTTAGACAAGAACAAGGCTGGAGAATCATCTGTTTATCTTACAATAGAAACGGATTAAAAGAGAGAACCTTTGACATGAATCTTTTAATTTATTCTTTTTCTTGGACATTAATAAGAAAGGAACCGTGAAGGATGAAAAGCAGTATTAAAATAAAATTCAGATGATACCTGTCCACATTTATGGACCGTCTGTGTCCACATGTTCCATTCTTTCTATTCTATGAAAATCTTAAAGTCTATGTCAAATCTATCCTACAGTTTGTGCTGTAACCAAGGTTCAGCATTAAAGTTAGACATCCATCAAATCATTGACATTTCAGCACGCTCATTTATAAAGTAAAATAACAAATGAAAAACATGAAAATATATTCAAGAAGAAGAAATAAATTGTTAAATCAATAAAAAAAAAAGTATCTGGGACATCTTAGTGGAGTGGTGGCTAAGACCCGTACAATACAAACCACAATGTCCCTCATTTAAATCCGAGTAAGGAACCCCCCCCTCACATTTTCTACCTGCCTCTAATCACTTAATAGCAAAAATGTCCTACCAATAATAGAAATCTAAAATCTCTTTGCGTGTAATTCACAACAAGCAAACACAAAGTACACATCAAAACAACACTTAAAGAGTACACGGATAAAAACTTGACAAAAATGGTTGAGATCAAAAGCAGAGGCCTAACGTCTCTAATCATCTAATCCCTGATGAGCGTTATTCAGAAGCGCTCATCATCAGAGCATTATGTATATTTTAACAAAGGTTTTACCAGAGAAGTCATTCTGCATCTGGACTTCCCATCAATTCATTGTAGTAGTTCTTCACCATCTCAAGCTCCACTGTAACATCTAAAAAACAAAAAACATATTGTTTGAAACAAGTGCACTATTTATTACACGTTTGGAAATGTATTGACTTCTTAATTTCAGTAAAGTATCTACAGTATTTTTTGTGATTTTGTTAGGTTCCCTTTACCTGAGATCGAGACACCTTCTGTCTTGAGCGTGATTGATTCCATCATGGTTTCCTCCAGTGTCTCCAGGATCTTAAACTAAATTAGGATGAAAATATTTATCACTTATCACTGACACTGTCAAATAGTATGTCAAAATATTCAAGATGAACTGAATCCTACATGAAATCAGTGTTAAGATGTGTTCACAGGGCTGCTCAGAGTTGGCATTAAGGTTAAAAGCTATAATCCTGTGTATGTTTCTGTCTAAGATTAATATAGTTGAATGTTTGTGAAAGTGTCTGCAGGGTTTTCAGTGGGAAAAGCAGCTTTAAGAATGAATCATATTCCCCTTCAATATAGAAAAATCCTTTATGTAAATGAAGACCTAGAATCATGGATAAAGATAAAGATGTGCAGCACAACATGTTTTACTATATTATCATCACTGCCTGACGTAATATAAAATGTGACAAACCTTCAAGTCTCTGAGCTGCTTCAACATAAAATCTTTAGCCAGCTCAAACATGACGTTCTTTGAATCATGTACGTGCTTCACAATCGTGTCCCTCATGTTTTTCTGTGAGCCCACTCCACTGAATGTCTTTGCTTCTACAATAAAACAGAAAAAAATTCAATTCAAATGTTCTGCACAATCATCATGAATGTGTATTTTTATTGTGTCAGGTTTCATATGTCATGATCTTTTATCTTACCTTCATAGCATTCTTCCATGGTGTTCTCGATTGTTGTCGTCAGACTCCTGTAGATCATTTTCTTATCCTCACGGATGATTTTGTTGAGTTTTGTCTTCATTTTTTCTTCCTTAGAGAGAAAATATGAAGCATAAATAAACCTATTTTAATAATAATCAAAGTAGTACAAATATGGCTCATATTTTACTTTATTTTTCTTTCCTTCCAGATTTTACGTGACAAAGCAGTACATTATTCAAAGTGACTTTAAAATGGGAGCTGTTTTCCACCATGTGGAAGTGCAGGTCAGACTACGCCTCATCTTTAACTCAATGTCTGTGCACACAGCTGTGTTCATGTCAGCCTCAAACCAAACAAAACCCCATTAGTTATTTTTTCTCCAGTTCTATCTAACTTCTAACTTCTTCATTTACAGTGTATATAAATATGTTGACAGCTAAAAATATCTATTTTGTTTGCATTTAATTCTTTAATGTTCAGTCATCAGTTACCAACTTGATGTTTGCGCTCAAGTCTCCATGACCTGGACAAACAGCTTTGATAATGGACTAATGAATAGGACGGTACTGTTCTCATCTTTTACCTCTGTCCTGAGAAAGATCAGCTGCAGTGTGACATCTTTGTACTCTCTCTTCTCTCTCATCATCTTCTCTATGCCAAGTGAAAACATATTGATGACTCCTTTGAATGGTCCACATATTCTTTCATTTCTGAAACATGTTAACAGGAAGAAATGTTTCATAAACATGAAGCATTGACAAGTTTGTATTTCAATAATATAATTTAATGTATTGTAATACATCATTTGTATAACTATATAATGTAGAATCAATAATTCCCCATAATTTGTAAACTTAGCCAACACAGGGTTTTATGTCTTAGTTAAGTCATTTCTTACGGGAAGGTCTCCTTGAATTTCTCATCAATGCTGTCAGTCAGGCATGAAGTTAACTTCATATTGAGATTTATTTGCTTCCCTTTTTTTGTTTTGTGGATGCCATTGTTCTCAACTATACGCTTCAATGTACTGTGAAAAGCACGACTTTTCTTAGCCTGAAACAAAATAAACATTTTAAAGACATATTCACAGGAAGTGCACAATCAGTAGTTTTGATGTAATAACAACTAAAGTACGTACAGGATGTATGACCGACTTCAAGACTTCTTCACATGAACTCTTAGATTTTTCAACCCCCTCACTGAGGCATTTTTCAAAAGCCTGAAAAGTCTCTTCTATTGGTTTCCTGACTTTTTCCAGTTCATGCTTCAGCTCTTCTTCAAGGTCTTTGCACACAGCTGTCTTTATGTCAGCCTGAAACCAAACACAACACATTCAGTATTTAAAGCAATACAACTATAATGCTCCCTGATTCTGTTGGTCTCGAGTACGACCAGCCTTTAATTACTGTGGTTATGCATCTTCTCTGAAGCAACAGAAACTCATGAAATCAACTACCTTGGTGGCTAAAACGTCTGCAGGGGTGACATTACATGTAAGCGGTCTGTCTCTGACTTTCCCATGTTTACACTGAATTTGAGCGTATCCTTCAGCTTACATTTTTGCCATGAAAATGATTAGACAAAGACAATGTGAGAGGTTTTATTACTTAATCTTACCCCTTCTCTACGGCTCGCCCCGTGCATCAGAGAGAGAATCCCTCGAGCTCCAGACACATAGTTTAATGTCTCCGAGTGCCGGTCATTGAGACCTTTCAGGAATTCCTGAAGTTTTGGTATTTCTGTAAAACATTTATTGATATATTGACATTACATTACATATTTGAATTTGAGCTATATATTTCTGTTATCCAGGGCTCATATATGGAGACTTCACTCACCAGTGTCATCTTGCTGTAGACGTTTCTTTTCTAGAAACTCTGTGGAGCTCACTGTGAACACTTTGAAACATTCATCACTGAAATGTTTCTGAAAAAATGAGATTTGATTTTAATACAGACTTGCAGTTGTAGACAATCTTTGTGTTGGATTTTCTTTCAGTCTATAAAACTCACCTTAACCTTGTGTAGTTTGCTGAATTCTTGCCTCATTTTTTTCTTGACTTGCGTTTTTTTAGCTATGAAAGCACGAACACCAGCTGCTGAACTATAACAAAAGATTTGTATCAAGTGGAACAGCTCACAGTATTTAGTGTCTACATTGAATGTTCAATTCAAATATCTACTTTTGGCATCTTACATCACTTACCGATCATCTGAACCTTTAATAAGATCAGATTTGGTGCAGATGAAGTGAATGTTCTGACACTCGCCACCATTTCCCATGTGGCTACTGGCATCTTCCAGGATGTCCCAGGGTTCCTTCTCTGATGCTGCTCGATTAATGTCGGTCACAATCCACACTGTAAAACAACTTCCAACAACCGGGAAGTTCATTATGATCACTGAATGTCAGAGCTTTGTCACAGTTCCCAGACAACACCAATACACAATCGGGAGAATTAAATGAGAACAAATTACCGTTTTCCACATCTGGTCTCTGCTCTTGTTACGGTCCCCATTTCCAGGCAGATCCACAAGTGTGACATGCTGGAGAAGTTTATTATTGGGCACCTTGACAGTCACGCACTTCACCAGTGGCCAAATACCACCTCTTCACATCTTTATCTTCTCCGTCTTTTGAGTCACTTCTTGTGTATTTGACTAATTCAGTAGAAAGCTTTTCAGCCTGAAATACATAATAAAGTAAGATTAAGACAATATAAGGGAATTTCATTTTGATGAACAAACAAAATAAAAAAGTCTCAATTTAATTAGTAAGTAGCAAATCTTAAGTTGAAAGACATTTTCTTTGGCGATAGTGAATAATTAGGTTTTAAATTTAAACAGGATAGTGCCTAGAATTATCCAGGAGCTTCTTGCAAGTAAGTTAGTAACTTGTAGACGATGTTTGTTGTGATTTTCTGATGAAGGATAAATTAGATAGATAAAGTCCTTTTTTAAGTACTTTTCACAAACTGAATTTACTTTTACATTTGTTGATCTACCGTTAATCTACACCAACCTGGAATGGCTAGAGGGAAAGCAGATTACATAAACCTCCATAATTCGCTCTGTCAGACAAGCAAGAATGTTTTCTATGAAGTCATAAAATATTTCTAGCCTCACTTACTGATTCACATGTCAGAATCTTCTTCTTGGACTTGAGAAATTCTGGAATTTCTTTGAAATGCTCGTCATCCATGAGTTCTTCTTCTTTAGGGGATTTGTTTTCCCATCCTTCTCCATACAGCGCTGAGAGCTTTTCCTCAGTGTCCTGGTAACCATCGTCTTCTTCCTGATCTTCTTCCTGATAATCTTCCTGATCCATTTTATGCCGAAGGAAATACCTCATCTCTCCACTCCTGAATGAAAAACATAAAAACTTAGTTCAATTAGATGGCATGTTGTGTAATTAGCACCTGCATTATTTTCTGCAGCTACATTATAACTTTTATACTGAAATAAAGGTACCTGAGGAAATAAGTAGTCTTAGAGCTCTTTATTCTTTGCATATATTTTAAAGGTAAACAAAGGGGAGGTTTGGAAGAGTCGTAAAGCTTATAAACCCATGACATAGACCAGACCATGTGCCCCATTTGGTTGGGTCCCCTAAAGTATATGACCCTAATGAAATGCCATTACCCCTAGTCCTCTACTCCCCAAAGAGAGTGATAAGAGAAATACCTCCTGAGTAAACAGTGGAATGTATCTAACTGGTACCGTGTGAAACTAAGACAAACACATCTACAATGTACGCATATAAGTATAAGCAAAGCATATCATGAAATGTACCATTGCAGTTCTCTCTCACATCAGTTTCTATTGTAAGATAAACAAAT
This sequence comes from Cottoperca gobio, assembly GCF_900634415.1. NCBI lineage: Eukaryota > Metazoa > Chordata > Actinopteri > Perciformes > Bovichtidae > Cottoperca > Cottoperca gobio. The sequence continues at coordinate 10,054,546 of NC_041362.1, read as the reverse complement.
GATTTTCAGCCTTGTTCTTGACTTCTTACTGAAAACTCCTAAAAGTTGTTTCTTAAAATCGAGTTTAGAAAGTGTATGCAAGTTGTTCTGTGTACTTGTTTAAACATTCCCTCGTCAGGTGACAGCAATAATGATTGCTCTTCTTGTCCAAACAGGTTCAGTAGAAGTGTGTTTTTCATTGAGGATTAATGTTAATGGAAGGTTTTATGCTCGTTCATGTTAGCAAAGTGCTACTTACTGATGCAAGAACATGGAACATGGCATCTTGTTTAATACAGCTTTTTATCACCACTTAGTACTTATGTACATTTACTTCTATTTTCTGAAGCAGTAACATCACTCAGTAAACTCACTAATAGCTCTCAGATACATGAAGTGACTTCCTCACTCAAGTTTGTGGGAATCGTGAATGTGGGATACAATATGACAGTAAAAGTTAGAAAGACATTTGGGATCAGAGAGAGAAAGCGCAATAATATCAGGCATCACACACAAATTATGTTGCAATAAAATACCCTGTGTTTAGCAAGCGGCCTATCTTGTATGCCTTAAGGCAGGGATGGGCAACTTTGAAGATAGGGAAGGTCAAAAAAAATGTGTCTGACAGATTGATTTCTTGAAACTGAGGGTGAGGGCTGCCCATCCCTGTCTTAAGGGTTAGTATCTCTCCAGGATAAACGGTTTGCATTATTTTGCAGAAGTTAGTCTATGGGTGTGTGCAATGGTGAGTAAGCTGCTTTTGGTTCCAGTTATACATGTCCACACCAAAATTACACATAAAACTAAGGCTTTCTTATCTTAAACAGACTTCCCTTTGAAACCACATGCAATGTGTTTCTAAAATCATGAAAACAATTGAGCGCAAATAGGTTGAACATTAATCTACATGCATGTTCTTGATGTAGATTAATGTGCTTTAAAGGCACAAAACTTAATTTAAAAGATTAAATTATATTATTACCTACAGCACTGCATCATGCAATCTTTTACCATAATTTATTCCCTTGCATGGCTTGTTGAGTCAAGCCAGTTTCAGTATAAACATCTTTCCATTTTATAGTGAATCAGAGTCCAGAAAAATCAAATAATTTCAGAATTTATTCTGGTCATAGAAAACATGACAATTTGGCATTTAAAAAACAAACAAAAAAACTTTTTTTTAAGAGAGTATAGCAATGTCAGCAAACAACATCAACAAACTGAATACTACTGACAATCAAGTCAATGTGATATTGCAGTGAACAAGTGGGTGTACCAATCTTTTAACATGAGGTTAGATTATTTGTGCACATAAATATTATTTTATTCAGAGTCTGACCCTTATTCTTGAGCAGTGGACAATAAGGGAAAACTTCAGAGAATTTAGCATGCATTTGACAAGGTCATTAACTGTGTTTTATTCAGGACAGTTCTGATCAATTAGGTTAATTAGAGGTTATTAAACTGATTATGGCAGACTCAAGAAAGTGTCAAAAGATATTTTTGCTCACAAGTTACATCACAACTAACTGACTAATCTGTCATTTCTTTCTCACAGATGCTGCGCTGCTGTTTCATTGCTTCCAGTGCTTGAAGTGGAAGAAAATAAGTGCCAGTCGGCTTATCCCCTTATTCACATGTTGGTGTGTGTATCGGTCGGTATCAGCAAATCATTAAAACATTTAGAATTTCTACAGTAAATAAAAGATACTTGGATATATTGCTGATGTTCACAACATAAATAAAGGCCCCCGAATTTACTTTACGCCCCTTTCCCACCCAACTCTTTCTCTGATTGGCTCACCACGGAGGCTGAGGCCTGTGTTCACTTTGTCATAAAAGAGAGATTAAGACAGAATCTCACTTCTTACAAAACTGTAAAAAAAACCTTTTATGGGGTTGATTTTGTAAAGATAGATAATATGTATCCTGAGTTCATCGATCTCCCCGATGCTAAAACTCTATCTATGTTGTAACAGTACGATCAAGACGGAAGGGAGGTGGGAATCAATTGCACGACACAGAGGCAGATAAATGTTGAATGGGAATTGTCTTTACTGAAAGCTTTGCAGTTGCTATGGTACACACATAGACAGTTGATCATACAAAGTATCAAGGGGTAATCCAGGAGCAGAGTCGGGTCATGGAAACAGGTTTGGTACACGGGCAGATACTCAGCGTAGCAGTACAGCAGACAAGGATCAGGCAAGGGCAGAATCGAGTCACGGAAACAAGGTCAAGGAAGCCGGGGAATCAAACGCTTGGGAAACAGGAAACAGGAAGACGGGACTAATGCTGGAACTCTTGACATCGAAGTACGAAGACGAACTGGCAACAAGAGACAAACAAAACAGACTCTATATACACACCAAGAAGTGAGAGGGAACGAAACACAGGTGAGGACACTAACGAACAGATTGGGAACACCTGGGGGTAGGAAGTAGAAACAACAGAGAACAGGTAATTAACAAAATAAAACAGGAAGTACAAACACAACACAAAACAACGAACAGGCCAAGACCTAATAGTACCCCTCCCCCCCCCTCTAGGGACGGCACCTGACATCCCAGGTGAAAATCCTGGATCAGAGTATGGTCCACAATGTTCTTGGTAGCCACCCACTGTCTCTCCTCAGGACCATACCCCTCCCAATCCACCAGGTATTGACGACCCCTGCCCCTCTCTCACCGCCGTGTAGACGTTCCCCCCTCGAAGAACCGGGGGGAGGTGGGGGTTTGGTTGTGGGAACCAAATTACTCTCCTTCACAGGTTTTATTCTAGACACATGAAAGGTGGGTTGTACTCTCATGGACCGTGGTAATTGCAGCCTCACTGCTACAGGGTTGATGACCCTGGAGATCGGGAATGGGCCCACAAACCGTGGAGCCAATTTGCGTGACTCCACCCGTAGAGGAAGGTCCTTGGTGGACAACCACACCCTCTGTCCTGGAGCATAACTGGGTGCAGGGATTCTCCTCTTATCAGCTGCCCTTTTATAGGTGGCGGAGCTGCGGAGGAGAGCTTGTTTTGCCCGACTCCACATCTGACGACAACGAAGAACCATAGCTTGGGCTGAAGGAACACTGGCCTCCAATTCCTGGTCCGGAAACAGAGGTGGCTGATATCCATACGCACACTGGAAAGGGGACAAACCAGAAGAAGAGACAGGTAAGGTATTATGGGCATACTCAACCCAGATTAGGTGCTTGCTCCAGGTTGTGGGGTTCTGGGAGATGAGACACCGTAGACAAGTCTCTAACTCCTGGTTCATCCTTTCAGACTGTCCGTTCGACTGGGGATGGTACCCAGATGTAAGGCTAACCTTGGCTCCCAAAAGTTCACAAAAATCCTTCCAAAAAGCGAAACAAATTGAGGACCCCGATCGGAAACCACATCCCTCTGGAAACCATGGATCCGGAACACCTGAGAGAGAAGTACCTCCGCCGTCTCTTTCGCCAACGGAAGTTTGGGCAATGCAATGAAATGTGCCATTTTACTGTCAACCACGGTTAGGATAGTGGATTGTCCCTTTGAAATGGGTAGTCCAGTGACTAAATCCATAGAAATCTCTGACCAAGGACGATGTGGCACTTGAAGGGGTCGTAGAAGACCCGATGGCGGTTGACGTGAGGACTTGTTGCGTGCACATACCGAACAGGCAGCCACGTACTCCCTGACCGCCCTCTCCATGAACGGTCACCAGAACCGCTGCCGAATGACGAACAGGGTCCTCCGAACCCCGGGATGACAGGAAACGAGAGATGTATGGGCCCAATGAATCACCTGTGGGCACAACTGCTCTGGCACCAACAGACGATTATCAGACCCCCCCTCAGGAATCTGAATGTCTATATTGGCATTTCTTACTTTCTCCTCAATTCCCCGGTTACCGCTCCCACAACACGAGAAGGCGGCAACACGAATGAAGGGAGTCTGGGGGTCGGGTTGGGATCAAAAAGGCGGGATAGTGCGTCCGCCTTTATGTTCTTAGACCCCGGCCGATAGGTTAGTGTGAACTTGAAGCGGGTGAAAAACAAAGCCCATCGGGCTTGCCGGGAATTCAGTCTCTTCGCCGACTGAATGTACTGCAAGTTCTTGTGGTCCATAAGAACCAGGAATGGCTGCTCTGCTGCTTCCAGCCAGTGTCGCCACTCCTCGAGCGCCACCTTAATGGCAAGTAACTCCCTGTTGCCGACATCGTGATTTCTTTCTGCTGGTGACAGCTTCTTGGAAAAAAATGCACATGGGTGCAATTTATTGTCCGAAACTGATCGTTGGGACAGAACTGCTCCCAACCCCACATCTGACGCGTCCACCTCCACCACAAACAGTCTCTGGGGGTCTGGCAAGTTCAGGATGAGAGCAAAAACGAAGCTTGTCTTCAGTCGTTGAAATGCCTTCTCAGCCCCCTCATTCCAATAGAACTTGACAGAAAGCGAGGTCAAGGCATGTAGAGGCGCTGCGACAGTGCTGTAATTCCTAATGAATCTTCGATAAAAGTTTGAAAACCCCAGGAATCTTTGCACCAGCTTCCGACTGGTGGGGGTAGGCCACTGAGTGACTGCACTGACCTTCGCCTCATCCATTCGAATGCTATCCTCAGCGATGATAAATCCCAGAAACGAAACAGTCTTGACGTGGAACTCACATTTCTCCGCCTTGACAAGCAGCAGGTTGTCGAGAAGGCGTCGTAACACTTAACCGACGTGCTGTATGTGGGTCTCCTCATCTGATGAAAAAATGAGGATGTCATCCAGATACACGAACACAAATCGATTAAGCATATCCCGGAGAACGTCATTAACACCGCCTCCCTAGGGAGGTGTTCCAGGCACGTCCAGCTGGGAGGAGACCCCGGGGAAGACCCAGGACTCGGTGGAGAGATGATATCTCCTCACTGGCCTGGGAACGCCTCAGGATCCCCCAGTCGGAGCTGGAGGATGTGGCCCGGAGAAGGGAAGATTGGGGTTCCTTACTGGAGCTGCTGCCCCCGCGACCCGATCCCGGATAAGCGGTAGACGATGGATGGATGGATGGATAAAACACAATAATAATAAGAAAAAGACGAAGACGAAGACGAAGACGAAGACGAAGAAGAAGAAGAAGTTGTAATGCTTTCCTTGTGGATTTTGTTATGTGATGTATAATATATTGTAGCGTCAGTCAGTGTCTGTGAATTACTTGGGGTTATTACTGGGGTAATCATGTAATAATAATAATAATAATAATAATAATAATAATAATAATAATAATAATAAATTATATTTATAGGCGCATTTTTCATTTGCGTAAACAGAACTCAAAGTGCTAATGTAATAACGAGGTAGTATTCATGTTTTTATTGCATCATGCAATAAGTACAAGTATCCAGCCGACATGGACATCCAGATTCAGTGCTAAAACATTTGACATAAATGAACATAACCTCTTGGTCTTGGTCTTCGGTCCCAGACTGGACAAATAAAATCTGCCAAATGTTCCCTTCCTAAAACACATTAAAAACATTTCTAAACATAAGAACTCATCAGAAATGAAGGACATTTTACTAAAAAAAGTGTAGCCTCTAATTTAGCAAATAATTAACAAATTAAACATGAAATTAACTTAATCTCCAATCTCACCTAAATCCCGTAAAGTATTTGTTCCCTCAGTAAGACTATTAACTTTCCTGTTCCTATAGCTAATGGTCATTTGGATAGTAACACCTTGGTCTAACCTGTGTAACGACAGAAACAGAAAGTTTGTCAATTAATAGGGGAATCGGGGTCGTCCCCCTCCCGGGATACAAGCCCCAGAGCTGGGGTAGATGTTTCTAAAGTCAAGCTAACCGCCAACTGCTAACAGAAGCTCCGTCATCACCTCTTGAAGTCACACTTTTCAGGATGCTGCTATATACAGTATAGTGCAACAACACCTCTTTGACACTATATGTCAATATTAAAGAAGTATGTATTTTACTGTATTGGATTGCAGTGGATGTAGCTAACTGTACCAAATATACTGGTGACTCTGCAAATGAGTCCCTTTTCACCTGCCTCCAGTGCCAAGCCCAGCTGACCAGACCTTTCCATGACCCTGCTCAGTGGTGACAGCTGCACCCAGTCTCTGTGGAACAGCACACCATCCCAGAACTGGCCAAACAACGGCTCCTTCAAGACAGACAGGGTCTTGAGCAGCACCTGACTCGGCAAATTGTCAACCTACAGCCTGCAAACAGTTTACTCCTGCCTAGGTACATCGTGTATGCACTTTGTGTATGTACCTGTGTGTCTATGTGAAATGTGTAGCCACTTCATCTGCCCAGAAAGGGTCATTTTGAGGGCATGGTCATTAAGGTGCACTGTAAGCAGTATGAAACGAAACTTGGCATTAATTGAGACTTTTATCTAGTTAAAAATGTGTATTATTATCGCCTCATACACCACTAGACTTGTAATTAGAACCACCACACCTTAACTAATGCTACTGCATTCATCATCACCTATAAAGTATACTTCTCAAAGTCTCACCAACAGTACACCAGAGATATGAACACACTCACCACATTCATAAACTAGTTTACTAAAGCATGTGAGTTACAGTATTGTATTGACTTCCAGTTTTTGTGCTAAGACACGGGTCGGGAACCTATGGCTCGAGAGTCGCATTCAAGCGCATGTTAGGAGTTCTAGGTATTGCTCTCAAAAGTTGCCCAACCCAACCGAAAAAAAGAAACCTAAAGTCTTGTGGGTTTGTTTCCTATAGGGGCGCGTAAAGTTACTGCTCACGTACTAAATGTCGCCTGTGTAGTTATTGATTTATTTAAATATTTATTTTATAAATAGTCTTATTAATATGCTCTTACGCACGCACACACACACAAATGTATAGCGAAAGAAATAAGCAAAATATATACACAAGATTCTGCCCGTCTGTGTGTCCACATGTTCCAATTTTTCCATTCTTTGAGAAGCCTAAAGTCTGTGTAAAATCCATCCTACAGGTGGAGTTGACATGGGAGTTGTGTGTCATGGGTGTGTCTGCCTCCCTCTACAGCTCCACCTGCACACCTGGTCCTCGTTGCTATCAGCTCACCTGCCTCCTATCTAATCAGCCACTCAGCTGTATATCTCCTTCGGTTTCCCTCCACTCATCGTCAGATTGTTGTTTCCACTGCAAGTGGTAGTTGCCTTCAGACCGCTCTCACGCTATCTTTGTAGCTCTGTGTTTTTGGCCAGTTCTAACCTTTTGTCTTTGTGTGGTCAGAACCAGCCTTCTGCCTGCCTGCCAGCTCGCCTGCCTGCTTATCCCCTTCATTCTCCAGCACCTCTCACATCCCTGTCTTACTGCTATAAAATCCTCATAATTCTCATTGAATCTCTTTGTCTGTGTTCTGCGCCTGGGTCCGCTCTGTACTACCGTAATACTTTGATCTATAACAATGGTTCTGACTTGAATTGTTCAATAAGTGCTTATTACTAAATTTGCAAGCGTCCTTCTGTACAGTACACAGTATAAATACATTCTGTAAGAGTTACAAATGCAAGATCACACGTAAGTAAAAATATTTGTGTATTGTAATGTAGATTTGTTTCAGAAAACTTAATTTTAGGTAAGAAGTTTTAGGATTGTTTTAATGAAGGTTTAGACAAGAACAAGGCTGGAGAATCATCTGTTTATCTTACAATAGAAACGGATTAAAAGAGAGAACCTTTGACATGAATCTTTTAATTTATTCTTTTTCTTGGACATTAATAAGAAAGGAACCGTGAAGGATGAAAAGCAGTATTAAAATAAAATTCAGATGATACCTGTCCACATTTATGGCCCGTCTGTGTCCACATGTTCCATTCTTTCCATTCTATGAAAATTTTAAAGTCTATGTCAAATCTATCCTACAGTTTGTGCTGTAACCAAGGTTCATCATTAAAGTTAGACATCCATCAAATCATTGACATTTCAGCACGCTCATTTATAAAGTAAAATAACAAATGAAAAACATGAAAATATATTCAAGAAGAAGAAATAAATTGTTAAATCAATAAAACAAAAAGTATCTGGGACATCTTAGTGGAGTGGTGGCTAAGACCCGTACAATACAAACCACAATGTCCCTCATTTAAATCCGAGTAAGGAACCCCCCCCCCCTCACATTTTCTACCTGCCTCTAATCACTTAATAGCAAAAGTGTTCTACCAATAATAGAAATCTAAAATCTCTTTGCGTGTAATTCACAACAAGCAAACACAAAGTACACATCAAAACAACACTCAAAGAGTACACGGATAAAAACTTGACAAAAATGGTTGAGATCAAACCCAGAGGCCTAACGTCTCTAATCAGCCTGATGAGCGTTATTCAGAAGTGCTCATCATCAGAGCATTATGTATATTTTAACAAAGGTTTTACCAGAGAAGTCATTCTGTATCTGGGCTTCGTTTCAGTCCATTGTAGTAGTTCTTCACCATCTCAAGCTCCACTGTAACATCTAAAAAACAAAAACCATATTGTTTGAAACAAGTGCACTATTTATTACACGTTTGGAAATGTATTGACTTCTTAATTTCAGTAAAGTATCTACAGTATTTTTTGTGATTTTGTTACATTCCCTTTACCTGGGATCGAGACACCTTCTGTCTTGAGCGACAGCTCGATTGATTCCTGCATGGTTTCCTCCAGTTTCTGCAGGATCTTAAACTAAATTAGGATGAAAATATTTCTCACTTGTCACTCACACTGTCAAATATTGTGTCATAATATTCAAGATGAACTGAATCCTACATGAAATCAGTGTTAAGATGTGTTCACAGGGCTGCTCAGAGTTGGCATTAAAGTTAAAAGCTATAATCCTTTGTATGTTTCTGTCTAAGATTAATATAGTTGAATGTTTGTGAAAGTGTCTGCAGGGTTTTCAGTGGGAAAAGCAGCTTTAAGAATGAATCATATTCCCCTTCAATATAGAAAAATCCTTTATGTAAATGAAGACCTAGAATCATGGATAAAGATAAAGATGTGCAGCACAACATGTTTTACTATATCATCATCACTGCCTGACGTAATATAAAATGTGACAAACCTTCAATTTTTTTAGCTTCTTCAACATATCATCTTTAGCCTGCTCAAACATGATGTTCTTTGAATCATGTACGTGTTTCACAATAATGTCCCTCATGTTTTTCAGCGAGTCCCGTCCTTTGATTTCTTTTGCTTCTATAATAAAACAGAAAAAACATTCAATTAAAATGTTCTGCACAATCATCATGAATATGTATTTTTATTGTGTCAGGATTTATATGTCATGATCTTTTATCTTACCTTCATAGCATTCTTTCATGGTGCTCTCGATTGTTGTCGTCAGACTCCTGTAGATAATTTTCTTATCCTCACGGATGATTTTGTTGAGTTTTGTCTTTATATTGTGTTCCTTAGAGAGAAAATATGAAGCATAAATAAACCTATTTTAATAATAAATCAAAGTAGTACAAATATGGCTCATATTTTACTTTATTTTTCTTTCCTTCCAGATTTTACGTGACAAAGCAGTACATTATTGAAACTGACTTTAAAATGGGAGCTGTTTTCCACCATGTGGAAGTGCAGGTCAGACTACGCCTCATCTTTAACTCAATGTCTGTGCACACAGCTGTGTTCATGTCAGCCTCAAACCAAACAAAACCCCATTATTTATTTTTTCTCCAGTTCTATCTAACTTCTAACTTCTTCATTTACAGTGTATATAAATATGTTGACAGCTAAAAATATCTATTTTGTTTGCATTTAATTCTTTAATGTTCAGTCATCAGTTACCAACTTGATGTTTGCGCTCAAGTCTCCATGACCTGGACAAACAGCTTTGATAATGGACTAATGAATAGGACGGTACTGTTCTCATCTTTTACCTCTGTCCTGAGAAAGATCAGCTGCAGTGTGACATCTTTGTACTCTCTCTTCTCTCTCATCATCCTCTTTATGCCAAGTGAAAACTTATTGATGACTCCTTTGAATGGTTCACGTTTTCCTTCATTTCTGAAACATGTTAACAGGAAGAAATGTTTCATAAACATGAAGCATTGACAAGTTTGTATTTCAATAATGTAATTTAATGTATTGTAATACATCATTTGTATAACTATATAATGTAGAATCAATAATTCCCCATCATTTGTAAACTTAGCCAACACAGGGTTTTATGTCTTAGTTAAGTCATTTCTTACGGGAAGGTCTCCTTGAATTTCTCATCAATGCTGTCAGTCAGGCATGAAGTTAACTTCATGTTGAGATTTATTTGCTTCCCTTTTTTTGTTTTGTGGATGCCATCGTTCACAACTATACGCTTCAATGTACTGTGAAAAGCACGACTTTTCTTAGCCTGAAACAAAATAAACATTTTAAAGACATATTCACAGGAAGTGCAAAATCATTTTGATGGAATAACAACTAAAGTACGTACAGGAGGATGTATGACCGACTGCAAGACTGTTTCACATGAACTCTTAGATTTTTCAACCCCCTCACTGAGGCATTTTTCAAAAGCCTGAAAAGTCTCTTCTATTGGTTTCCTGACTTTATCAAGCTCCTGCTTCAGCTCTTCTTCAAGGTCTTTGCACACAGCTGTCTTTATGTCAGCCTGAAACCAAACACAACACATTCAGTATTTAAAGAAATACAACTATAATGCTCCCTGATTCTGTTGGTCTCGAGTACGACCAGCCTTTAATTACTGTGGTTATGCATCTTCTCTGAAGCAACAGAAACTCATGAAATCAACTACCTTGGTGGCTAAAACGTCTGCAGGGGTGACATTACATGTAAGCGGTCTGTCTCTGACTTTCCCATGTTTACACTGAATTTGAGCGTATCCTTCAGCTTACATTTTTGCCATGAAAATGATTAGACAAAGACAATGTGAGAGGTTTTATTACTTGATCTTACCCCTTCTTTACGGCTCGCCCCGTGCATCAGAGAGAGAATCCCATGAGCTCCAGACACATAGTTTGATGTCTCTGAGTGCCGGTCATTGAGACCTTTCAGGAATTCCTGAAGTTTTGGTATTTCTGTAAAACATTTATTGATATATTGACATTACATATATATATATATTAAAATGTCTTTTATTAGTGATTAAAGTAAACAAAATATGTATTGGAGCTATTATGGAGCTACATCCAGGCCAAAAGTTTTGATCATTGGTAAAAAAGAAAAGTTCAAGTTTTGATCTTGAACTTTCAAAAACGTTCAAATATATATATTATTTTGATTCAGTTCTGTTATTTTTTGTAATAAATATATTTTCATTTTGATTTGAGTTTTTTTCATTTGCAAATTCAATTTTTTCAGATTCAGATAGAAAAGAATTTGTCTTGAGATCGTACTTTTAGCTTCAGACTTTTGGCGCTGATCTGGTGTGGCTTCAACTGAGAGGGGTGTTGAAATGTGATTGACAGCAAAAGAAAGAAGGCTGAGGACTTTCCTCAATCACGTTGCCTTCAGGAAATGTAGGTACAAGTATGATTCAACACTTTCTATACACCATATTCCCGTGATTGGCAGTAAAATAAATCCATTAAGATCCGTGAAGCAAGCAGTCTAACTAAAACTTGAGCTGGACACTGTAAAAAGTGTAAAATTCACTAACACTATAGCAAACAGCATAAAGCTAGTTCATGCGTCCACACTGCTAAGTGGAAGTGGGAAACTTCAATCCCTGAAGTGTGACTGTTGAACTGCACAATCTGTCACTTTATTGATCTTGTACTGCTATTGGTACCGAGTACGGTCTAAGACAACTTGCTTAACAGAACTTTGTGACGGCGTCAGTTTTTTTTACTGCCAATCACAGAAATATGGTGTATAGAAAGTGTTGAATCGTACTTCTCACTATACCTATGTTTCCTGAAGGCAACATGATTGAGGAAGGTCCTCAGCCTTTGTTTTGCCGTCACTCACATTTAAACACCTCTCAGTTAAAGCCAAGCCCCCCCACATCAGATCAGGACCAAAAGTCTGAAACTGAATAAAATATGATCTGAAAATAAAAAAGATCTGAAACCCCAAAAATTTGATTTGCATCTGAAAACATTTGCAAATGAAAATTTCAGCTCCATAAGTTATATACTGTATTTCTGTTATCCAGGGCTCATGCATGGAGACTTCACTCACCAGTGTCATCTTGCTGTAGACATTTCTTTCTTAGAAACTCTTTGGAGCTCACTGTGAACACTTCTAAACATTCATCACTGAAATGTTTCTGGAAAAACATGATTTGATTTTAATACAGACTTGCAGTTGTAGACAATCTTTATGTTTATATTATGTAGTGTATACAACTCACCTTAACCTGGTGTAGTTTGCTGAATTCTCTCCTCACTTCTTTCTTGGCTTGCTCGTTTTCCTTAAGTATGAAAGCACGAACACCATCTGCTGAACTATAAGAAAAGATTTGTGTCAAGTGGAACAGCTCACAGTATTTGGAGCAGAAAACTCAAATTCCAACATTCTTTGCATACAGTCGTCTTCTCTCCTCTTAGAATTAAAGCCAAAGTTATCTTTTGTTAAATCCATACCTGTTACTAATGACTATTTTAGTCTAGTTAGTTGTGTTAAGTTTATAATTAGTTTCTTAAGGAGTTCTCAAGTCAGCTGCGCTCAGTATGTGTGTTTCATGTGCACCTGTACTCTGGTTATGATCGGGCCATATCCTTGTTTCATGAACCTGGATATGACAGCTTCAGGACTCTGGTAAGAACCGGGATACTTACTCACTCAGGTTTCTGATCATTCTCTGCTATGTTGCAGGTGTGACATGAACTCAAATAATGTAGAATTTAATCAGAAAAACATGATGATGTAATATAATTATGATAAACAAGCTGAAATAAAAGGGAAAGTCTTACTTCTGTACTACAATGCAAATTATTTCTTATATGTATTTTCGCTATTGCTTTCCATCAACAGTGATCACATGGAGAAGCTAAATCCAGCATAGTTCAGACAGCCAGAGAACAAAATGTGTTGAGGCAACAACAATGGGACAGATATGAATGACAGAGATGTTGAGGGATCAAGACACACCTGTATGCAGACAATCATAAACTTAGATACTGTTATGATCATGTTAACAGGGACATGATACACCTGGTGTCTCATGTTTCATGTATATATCCTGAATATGATCAAAACCAGGATACTAACGTAACCAATGTTTCCAGAGATTCTCCTCTTGGCCGCCAAACTAAGCGTCTAAACTGAATGTTCAATTCAAATATCTACTTTTGGCATCTTAAATCACTCACAGATCATCTGAATCTTCAATAAGATCAGATTTGGTGCAGATGAAGTGAATGTTCTGACACTCGCCACCATTTCCCATGTGGCTACTGGCATCTTTCAGGATGTCCCATGGTTCCTTCTCTGATGCTGCCCGATTAATGTCGGTCACAATCCACACTGTAGAACAACTTTCAACAACCTGGAAGTTCATTATGATTACTGAATGTCAGAGCTTTGTCACAGTTCCCAGACAACACTAATACACAATAAGGAGAATTGAACGTGAATAAATTACCCTTTTCCACATCTGGTCTCTGCTCTTGTTACGGTCCCCATTTCCAGGCAGATCCACAAGTGTGACATGCTGGAGAAGTTTATTATTGGGCACCTTGACAGTCACGCACTTCACCAGTGGCCAATACCACCTCTTCACATCTTTATCTTCTCCGTCTTTTGAGTCACTTCTTGTGTATTTGACTAATTTAGCAGAAAGCTCTTTAGCCTAAAATAAATAATAAAGTAACATTAAGACAATGCAAGGGAATTTCATTTTTATGAACAAACTCCAACTTTAAATTGCCTTCAAAAGTTGCGTAAAAGAGTTAGAACAGGATGAGATTAAAAAAGGAGATGCATTTAAGAAACCCAATCATTGAAACAACAACAGCAAAAAGTCAAAATTATTATTTTTTGGCAATAGTGAACAATTAGGTTTTACATTTAAATTTAAACATGATAGTGCCTAGAATTATCCAGGAGCTTCTTGCAAGTAAGTTAGTAACTTGTAGACGATGTTTGTTGTGATTTTCCGATGAAGGATAAATTAGATAGATAAAGTCCTTTTTTAAGTACTTTTCACAAACTGAATTTACTTTTACATTTGTTGATCTACCGTTAATCTACACCAACCTGGAATGGCTAAACGGAAAGCAGATTACATAAACCTCCATATTTGACAGACAAGTAAGAATGTTTTCTATGAAGTCATATAATATTTCTAGCCTCACTTACTGATTCACATGTCAGAATCTTCTTCTTGGACAGGAGAAATTCTGGAATTTCTTTGAAATGCTTGAAATTCACGAGGTCTTCAAGGGATTTGTTTTTCCATGTTTCTCCATACAGCGCTGAGAGCTTTTCCTCAGTGTCCTGATAACCATCGTCATCTTCCTGATCTTCTTCCTGATCTTCTTCCTGATCATTTTCCTGATCCACATTATGCTGAAGGAAATTAAACAAGGACCACATCTCATCTCTCCACTCCTGAATGAAAAACATAAAAACTTAGTTCAATTAGATGGCATGTTGTGTAATTAGCACCTGCATTATTTTCTGCAGCTACATTATAACTTTCAAAATAGCTTCAAGTGAACAAACATATTCAGCTCATTTTACCTCTTTTGTGATGAACTCAATGTGTGCCTCATACTTTGAGTTCTGCATGTTAGCCTCCACTTTAATCATGACTGTGGTACATGCACTGATATCTCCAGAGGGCAAGAGATCCTTCTCTCCAATGACGGCATTTATCAAAGAGCTCTTTCCAGCCCCCGTTTTACCAAAGACACCGACCACCTCCCTCTTGTCTGTCTCCAAATCTCTGATTTTATCCCTGTTGTACAAGAGGTTAAATATGGTTCATGGGTTAGTTTGAAAAATATACACCAATATACTAAAGATTGTGTTAAAAATCAGGAAGAAATCCATCAACGAACAGCCTACTCAAGCATAATACTATCTTCAGACTAAAATAATATAAATTCTGGGTAAATTATGACTTAAAAAAATAAATAAAACTTGTCTGACAAAGCAACGTTATCAAACTGCTATGCTTCTGTCACTTCTGCAGAAAACATTTGCTTTCTGAAAGAGAGTTAAATAGTAACAAGGACGTTTTGCAGTGTAAATTCAGTGAAGAGTGCAACAACACAAGAATCTTCCAGAGCTTAAAATGTCATCGCAGTGCAGACCTGCTGAGATGCTGCAGCTTCATAATGTGGCAGGGCTCAGTCCTACTGTCTACTGTCAGTCAGGCTTAGGATAGTTTCTGCATGAAAACTACTGACGATGTCCTCAACAGGTTTACTACAGTCTCTAAAACTATGAACATGTTTTCTTCTTTACTTTTTATTGGTGACTCTTGCCAGCAGGTGTCACAGATGGTTACCATGGAAACACAGCTCTTAGTTCTGAGTCGGCCAGGAGGTAAGGTGGCTAAGTTTTTATTTAAAAAATAAGTCAGTATGTATTTGTATTACACTAATCTAAGAGCAAAATTAAGACCAGTCTAAAATATAAAACAAGGCCCATATAACAAAGAATATGGAAAGTTTAATAAACGTAATACTCACTTCAGGAACTTATTGAGCTTGTTGTCTTCGTTAGGCAGTTTCTGTTTGACACATCTCATGATGTTTTTCACATCAGACAGAATGATTTCTTCTGTCAGAGTAAAAGTAAAGAACTATTCAGGAACCATGAACCAGTGTATCCAGTAAGCTGCACAATGAAGCACTTTCTCTGCCAATCCAATTTAGGATGCCTCAGAGTGTATCATCAGACATATAATTGTTTAGAAAGTAATATAAATACCTTGTATATCATCACGTGGCTGTTGTGTTGGTGGTTGACATTGTCTGGGTTCACCCTGAAGATCCATCTTTCTCTTTCCTTATTTTATTAATTAAAAAAAGGGAAAAAGAAGTTTGTTGTATGAGCCTCTCACAATATTAAAACGTAGTCTCGTTATAGTTGCTATGTCAAAGCAAGATATAACCGCCTTGAAAGAACACTACATGTAATCAATACGATGCTGTGTATCTCACCTTCATTACTTGTGTTGCTGGTGGACGGACAAACCTGAGGATGAACATGAATATTTGACTCTTAAAACAGTATTTGATCAAGAAATGATATTCACACAGGCTGTGTCCATCCTGTCTAAGATGAGCCTTGCAAAATTTTATTTCATGTGATCCTTACCTGAGCATAAATAGCTTGTTCTTCATATTCCTTCATAACACTGCAGATACAACTCTGTCTGATTGTAATTAACGCCTTAGATGATACATAAGTGTAGGAAACTCCTAGTGACAAAGGAAAATAATTGCAAATCTATAATAGTAAAGAATATTTTACTATTTGTCCTCTAACAGGGTTTTACATGCTTGAACACACAACTTTACAATTCTCATAGTGAAATTTGTATTTATGTTCTCAGCTAATCTGGGATGAGCCTGGAAAAACTCTGGAAAGTTTTGAAGAACGCAGAAAAGAGCCAACAAGTGATCACGGTCTTCAGTTAAAGATGACTTTGTCTCAGGGCGCTTCAGATGATTATGCATGAAGAATAGAGGCTCGTTCACTGATTACATGCCTGTTAAATTCAATGTGATCCTAACCTGAACAGAAACATCTTCTTCTTCATACTCCTGTTTACACTGTAGATAAAAGTGATACTCTAAGTGTCCATGTAAAGTGTTTAGCAGACAATACAAATATAATCTGTCTGATTGTAATTAATGCCTTAGATTAGATGATACATACATTTAGGAAACTTACTTGAGCAGAAGATTCAACTGTTTCCGGATTTGTTGTGTTTTGTTCTTCCTAGTGACAAAAGAAAATAGTTGCAAATTCATAACAATAAAGACATTCTAATAAATGCTGTCATTAACAATGAGATATTATTTATCCTTTATTTTTAGACGTCATTAAAACTTTTCACAGAACTTTGTGTTTCTGTAAATTCTAAATATATCTACACAAATGAGATGTATGAGACTAAATACAGTATTTGTGTAAATTGTCTTCCCAGTGCAGAACATTACCTTTAACAACTTGAGTCTCTTCTTGAATTTTGACCTTGGTCCCACTGTTGGGATCAATTCAGCAATTTCTTGATCACCCAGACAGTAAAGACTTTCCTTGTCAATGCATTGATCTGTAATTAATTTTTCATGGAAAATTGAGAATTAATTTCAATAACCCAACATATGCCACAGAACAGCAGTTACTGTCAAGTTAATTAACGTGTCCCTTCTGTGTGAAAATATACAAGAACTTTACCAATAGTGCTTTTGTACTCTCTGAACACAGACACAAATTGTCAGGATTTGTCAACGCTGATCTCTCTCCATGTTCTTAAAACTATATAGTTTAAGCATATGTAAGCATTGTACTACAGAACAATGTTTGATCATTGTGTATGTGTGTATGACTAGATGCTCAAATGTTTCAGTATTGGTAGGTTATATCAACAGTGTAGAATATATGTGCTCGATGAAGAAGCATGGTAAGACTTTACCTTTGAATGTTTCTATCCAGTCGCTGAGATTCCACTCAGTTAATTTGTTGCGAACAAAATCATCCATGACCAAGAACAGCAACTGGAGGATAAACAAATAATTATGTTTAAATCAACCACTACAACTCAGGACAGTTCTGATCACTTAGGTTAATTAGAGGTTATTAAACTGATTATGGCAGACTCAAGGAAGTGTCAAAAGATATTTTTGCTCACAAGTTACGTCACAACTAACTGACTAATCTGTCATTTATTTCGCACAGATGCTGCTCTGCTGTTTACTTGCCTCCAGTGCTTGAAGTGGAAGAAAATAAATGCCGGTTGGGTTAGGGTCAGCGATATGGAGAAGTAAGGTCTTACAGTGTTCGGGTATATTATAAGCACAAATGTTTAATGTAAACATTGAAAACATAGCTTTAGCATGAGCTCTTACCAGATATAAAGTGGACGAATTGTGCTTTTTCTTCTGTTAAATCCTCACGAGTTATGTTGCTAAACCACAGCTGATGGCGTTCGGTAGACAGCAATTCATCCCTCTTTTGTGGATCGTTGTTTTTGATGATTTTAGGAAATCTAAAGAAGCGTTTCTCTGGGTCACGAGTAGCGTTATGACCACAGTTATACACTGCACACACGATTGGCATTTTCTTTCAATCTTAGACGTTTAAATACAAAGAAAATTGCGAAGCGTTGCAGCAACTCCCACGTGAACGGGCGCTGTCTTGGTTGTGTATATCATCCAACATGGCTGATTTACGGGTTGGGACGTAAGCGTGACGTCACATGCACACGATCTATACCAAACCTCACTTCACCAAACTACCACAGTAAATTCCTGCTTTTAATCTAATAATAATCTAATGTTACAGTATAAAGGTAACAGTCAGAAGGGACATTTTTCTGCATTGAGCTGTCTTTGTCAATGAAGGGAGATATATCTGTATGTGTTCTATTAGTCTCAAAACCCTGCACATAAAAACCAGGCAAGTGCACGTGATGCTCGTGCACAGAACTGTATCCACGTATACAGTATTCTCGAGAGGGAGCGCTCCTGCTCTTAAAAAGCACAAAACAAGAGCATGGAAACACTTTGCCTTACAAAGTTATGTAACACCCACCACGAATAGACAAAAACAAAAGAATAGGAGTCATTCTTAAACGTACTTGTAGCGTGTTGCGCGCCTACATAGATTAATGCCCCTCCTGCAGATGAAACCCAACCCAAAAATGAAACCTAAAGTCTATGGTCTTTGTTTGCTATGTAGTGTGTGCGGAACGTGACTCCTCCCACACTCAATTTCTCTTGTCTTAATTATTTATTTTATTCTTTCTTTTATAAAACGACTTATTATTATACTATTATTTTCAGTGTTATCTGTTTTGTAAGTTAAAGCAACATTTAAAAAAACGTTTTATTGAAGTGCTTTGAATTGCCTTTCAAAGTTCTGCAAAACAAATTTGTATTTGTATGTACTTTGTATGTATGAACAACTCATAGACATCTGAAACATAACAATCGAGGCACAGTTTCGTAACTGGACAAAAGCCAAATATGCTGGGAGCCACTGTTTGCATATCAAACCTCACATTTTTTATGAGTTTATCATGTTTTAATAAAAAAAACCTTAATCCAAAAAGTAACTAGTAGCTTTCAGAAAAGTGTGCTGGAGCAAGAAGTGCAACATTACCCTCTGTAATGTAGTGGAGTTTAAGTATAAAGTATGATTAAAAGGTAATAGTAAGTACCCTCAAAACTGTACCTAAGTGCTATACTTGAGTAA
This sequence comes from Cottoperca gobio, assembly GCF_900634415.1. Lineage (NCBI taxonomy): Eukaryota > Metazoa > Chordata > Actinopteri > Perciformes > Bovichtidae > Cottoperca > Cottoperca gobio. The sequence goes on along the minus strand of NC_041362.1, from coordinate 10,035,232 downwards.
ATGCACCTTTGTATGTGTGGAATTATAAGCTCAAAGAAGCATACACAATCTTTCAATTTGACTGTGATGTGAGAATGTGCTGACATACCCTTACAACTGATTATATGATGAGCTGGAGAGTTCTTGAAAAACACCATTTTATTATGTGATATATTGTCTAATGTAGGCTACTGCTAATGCAACTTCTGCAGTGTGTATTTTACCCATGGGTGTATTTGATACTGCTTTGAAGCTTGTACATGCATGGGGACTGTGGACACCATTTTTGCCCTCTGTGCTTTCTTGCTGTCAACACCAGAGGACAGTAGAAGTCAACGTGTTGCTGAACAGATGTTTTCATTTAAACCCAAAGTATGAATGTAACATTTGAACATGGAATATTCAGTGATTAAAGATATACAGTAATGTTCATAAAGATGAGAGTGCCATTGTTTGACTGTAAGGATAACATTTTCCACTTGCTAGTTTTGTTTTGTTTTCAGCACAAAGCGGCTACACTTGCTTGATAAGAGTGTGGCTCCACACAACCACATTTGCTCTTTTATAATATGGGAGTTATCTAAACAATTATAAAAATAGTTTGGGGCTGATTGCTTCAGTCATTGTGGGGATGATTGTCTTTAATAATGTCTTTAGATATGGTTCATATGAAGTTTGAAAATAATAATGAAAAACAAGCTTTATTTAACAAATCTTAAAATACAAAAAGGTATAAAGCAAAGACTGAGTGAACAAACCAGGACGGAACACCAGGATTCATTGACACAAAATGAATAACCACACCAGGTAACATGAAACAAGACGAACCGACAAGGAACAATGGGACAGTACACACACACACACACACACACACACACACACACACACACACACACACACACACACACACACACACACACACACACACACACACAGCTGGAGGAGGCAGGCAAAGAACACAAGGGCAGCAGGGTGATTGGACACAGGAGCATCAAATCAAATCAGGGCAGGGCAAACATATCACAGAAAGCGGGAAACACAGACAGGAACTAAGATTAGACCTGACACAAGGAGAGTGTACTTTACAAAATAAAACAGGAAACTGGAAAAACAAAGCCAGAATCATGATATTGAAGACAACTTCATCTATGCATCAGACCATTATGTATCTGTAAGAAAGCTTGTTGAGGACTGAGCTTTTTGACCAGTGCTCATAACAATGGTTGTAACTTGAGTTTTTAAAATTCTTTAAAGTTCTTCTCTAGCGGCTTTGAGGTCTTGAAAAATAAATAAATAATAATAATAATAATAATAATTATTATTATTATTATTATTATTATTATTATTATTATTATTATTATTATTATTATTATTATTATTATTATTATTATTATTATTATTATTATTATTATTCTGTTTTGTCTACTTTCATATTGAAATACTGCATGTAAGTGTTACAATCATAAGCTCACAAATTATTGGAGTACCATTCAAGAATGTAGTTGTTCTTTCTTCAGTAAAGCTGTGTGTGTTGGAATTGTTCCTAACTTCAGTACACATCATTTTCAACTTCCTGGTCTGAAGGGCAGCTTACTTACCAATTCAAACACACCAAAAACAGACAAACCCATGCAAAAACAATACTAACTATTTATCCTACGATCCTACTGTAATATAATTTGCGTGTGGGTGCCTGGTATCATACAACTGGTATTATTTTTCAGTCTCTCTAACGTTACTTTTCTTTCTTTTTTTCTCTAGTATAGTGACTTACATTTGATAAATGTATTACTGCTGTAGATAGTTATCTTACGCTCAAGGATAATTTTGTTTAGTTTTGTCTTCATTTTTTCATCCTTATGAAGAGTATATGAAGTATAAATCAATAAGACGTGTACCATGGAACACAATCCCCCCCCCCTCCCCCACACACACACACACACATTTTCTGTCGCCTTTCATCGTTAATCACTGAAAAGCAAAAATGTTCTACCAGTAATAGAAAACTTAAATCCCTCTGTGTGTAATTCAAAACAAGCAAACATAAAGTAAATATGAAAACAAAACTCAAAAAAGAACACAGATAAAAACTTGACAAAAATGGTTGAGACCAAAGAGATCAGTGTGCTGCAGGGACCCTCAGTGGGTTATCAGGCCTCTGCTGTTACTCTGCACTGAGCAAACCTGAATCGTCCACCAGAGAGATAAACAGAAAGGTTGTGACATATTAATGACAAAAATCATCTGTTTGGATTATCATGCTCACTAAAATAGCAGTCCCCAACCTTTTTGCAGCACGGACCGGTTTCATGCAAGACAATTTTTATATGGACCGAGAGGGTTCTTAGAAAGTTAAAAGGGATTAAATGCTCACAGCAAATTACCTTAGTTGAATACCTGAATTACCTAATTACCTGAATAAAACACAGTTAATGACCTTGTCAAATGCATGCTAAATTCTCTGAAGTTTTCCCTTATTGTCCACTGCTCAAGAATAAGGGTCAGACTCTGAATAAAATAATATTTATGTGCACAAATAATCTAACCTCATGTTAAAAGATTGGTACACCCACTTGTTCACTGCAATACCACATTGACTTGCTTGTCAGTAGTATTCAGTTTGTTGATGTTGTTTGCTGACATTGCTATACTCTCTTAAAAAAAAAGTTGTTTTGTTTGTTTTTTAAATGCCAAATTGTCATGTTTTCTATGACCAGAATAAATTCTGAAATTATTAGATTTTTCTGGACTCTGATTCACTATAAAATGGAAAGATGTTTACACTGAAACTGGCTTGGACACATTTTTTGTGGCCTTCCCTATCTTCAAAGTTGCCCATCCCTGCCTTAAGGCATACAAGATAGGCCGCTTGCTAAACACAGGGTGTTTTATTGCAACATAATTTGTGTGTGATGCCTGATATTATTGTTCTTTCTCTCTCTGATCCCAAATGTCTTTCTAACTTTTACTGTCATATTGTATCCCACATTCACGATTCCCACAAACTTGAGTGAGGAAGTCACTTCATGTATCTGAGAGCTATTAGTGAGTTTACAGAGTGATGTTACTGCTTCAGAAAATAGAAGTAAATGTACATAAGTACTAAGTGGTGATAAAAAGCTGTATTAAACAAGATGCCATGTTCCATGTTCTTGCATCAGTAAGTAACACTTTGCTAACATGAACGAGCATAAAACCTTCCATTAACATTAATCCTCAATGAAAAACACACTTCTACTGAACCTGTTGGACAAGAAGAGCAATCATTATTGCTGTCACCTGACGAGGGAATGTTTAAACAAGTACACAGAACAACTTGCATACACTTTCTAAACTCGATTTTAAGAAACAACTTTTAGGAGTTTTCAGTAAGAAGTCAAGAACAAGGCTGAAAATCATTTGTTTATCTTACAATAGAAACTGATGTAAGAGAGAACTGTAATGGTACATTTCATGATATGCTTTGCTTATACTTATATGCGTACATTGTAGATGTGTTTGTCTTAGTTTCACACGGTACCAGTTAGATACATTCCACTGTTTACTCAGGAGGTATTTCTCTTATCACTCTCTTTGGGGAGTAGAGGACTAGGGGTAATGGCATTTCATTAGGGTCATATACTTTAGGGGACCCAACCAAATGGGGCACAGGGTCTGGTCTATGTCATGTGTTTATAAGCTTTACGACTCTTCCAAACCTCCCCTTTGTTTACCTTTAAAATATATGAACACATCGATACACGTTTTCATTCTTCCTCACCCAGACTGCTTGCACTCTGTGGGACAATTGAACCTTCTTTGCAAAGAATAAAGAGCTCTAAGACTACTTATTTCCTCAGGTACCTTTATTGCAATATAAAATATTTACTTCTCACAACTCTTTAGTTTAGTTGGCATCGGCTGAATTCCACGACAGAACCTAGAGCAGCTTTTAATAATAATAATAATAATAATAATAATAATAATAATACATTTGATTTAGAGGCGCCTTTCAAGACACCCAAGGACACCGTACAAAATACAAGAAATAAAAAGAGCAGGACATTGGAAGGGAGAGCAGACAAACAAAACCAGAGATAAGGTGGAGACACATGAAGAAAGCAAGAAAGAGAAGAGGGGGAGAGGACACAGGATGATGGAGACTACAGAGAGTAGGCCAACTTGAATAAGTGAGTTTTGAGGTGGGACTTGAATGTTGTAATAGTTTTGGACTGTCAGATGTGTGGAGGGACATAATTCCAGAGCCTGTGAGCAGTGCAGCTGAAGGCCCTGGCCACCCATGGTGAGTTTTAAGTCCTATAACAAAACCATAAAGAAGACAAACTACATGTGGCACTTTGACTCAAACGTGTATTTTATTGAGGTTTATTGGACAGTACACCATATCAAATACATTGCATGCATTTAGAATCAGCGTAGATTAAAACAAAACAATTGTTGAGTAAATAACAAGAAACCAGTTAAGCCAAGTTATTACTATCATCTAGATCTCTACATTTCTCATATATGAATGAACACAAACAGAAACAATTGTGTTGCACTAAGCAACAGTTTTGTCATTGAATATGATAGATAAAAGATCAAGTTGATTCTTTCAGAAGCATAAAGTCAAATCCATCCTACAGTTTGTGCTGTCACCAAGGTTCAGCATTTAATTAGACACCCACAAAATCATTGATATTTCAGCCTATACTAACCAACCAATACCACACTAATGTAATAAAAACAGATTACAAAAAAGATTAAAAACAGATCAATCAAAAAGAAGAAAGATTGTAAGACCTGAAAGACTGAATGAAATACACCATCACCTTGTTTAAATTATGTATTTCTCTAGGTTTTAAAATAGTAGGAAACATGTTGGAGAACATAAGTACACGACTCAACACAACACATAACACAGTTCTAGTTGTTTTTAGACATATTAATGTGGAAAAGTTACATATTATATCTTTAGGTTCAGCTGTCTTTTAATATTGACAAAGACATGTTCCTTGAAACACAGTATAAACTAAGGCTTTGATCAAACTGCTTTTTTAAATGACATGAATCAGGGAGCTACATGATGTAAATGTCATTGAGGACACTCCCCTTGATAGAGCACACCTGTGTCTTATTAAATGTCTGTGTTTTCGTCCCTCAACACCCTAAAGAAGACTGTCATGTCGAAACGTTGGAAAGTTATCAAATATTTGTTTTATATCTTGGTTAAGAGTGTGTCACTATTTTCCTTCACACCTAGGACTCCTACCATGAAAACAACAATGTCCCTGGTTTGAATCAGACTGAGGAAATGTGCTGCATGTCATCCCCCTCCTCATTTTCTGTTTGCCTCTGATCTTTTATCAATTAAAAGCAAAGATGTCATACCAAAAATAGAAAATCTGAAAACTGTCTGCGTGTAATTCACAACAAACAAACACTCAAAGAGAACAGGGATAAGTACTTTGAGTCACGAGACTCTAACCAGCGTGCTTCAGGGACCCTCAGTGGGTTATGAGGCCTCCTGAAACCTGAAACGTCCACCAGAGAGATAAACAGTGAGGTTGTGACATTAAATATTAATGACAAACGGTAGATGTCATATAATCTATTCGGATCATCATATTGACTAAAACATACCTGTGCACGTCATGGACGCAGTGCAGCTGCTTGGCCGGGTGAATCAGGCCTAGTGTAATAAGAAGCACTGTTAGCGTTATTCAGAAGTGCTCATAATCAGAGCATTATGTATATTTTAACAAAGGTTTTACCAGAGAAGTGATTCTGTATCTGGGCTTCTCATCAGTTCATTGTAGTAGTTCTTCACTTCATCAAGCTCCTCTGTCACATCTAAAAAACAAAAAACATATCGTTTGAAACAAGTGCACTATTTATTACACGTTTGGAAATGTATTGACTTCTTAATGAAAAATAAATATCTACAGTATTATTTGTGATTTTGTTAGGTTCCCTTTACCTGGGATCGAGACACGCTCTGTCTTGAGCGACAGCTCGATTGATTCCATCATGGTTTTCTTCAGTGTCTCCAGGATCTTAAACTAAATTAGGATGAAAATATTTATCACTTATCACTCACACTGTCAAATATTGTGTCATAATATTCAAGATGAACTGAATCCTACATGAAATCAGTGATAAGATGTGTTCACAGGGCGGCTCAGAGTTGGCATTAAAGTTAAAAGCTATAATCCTTTGTATGTTTCTGTCTAAGATTAAAATAGTTGAATGTTTGTGAAAGTGTCTGCTGGGTTTTCAGTTGGAAAAGCAGCTTTAAGAATGAATCATATTCCCCTTCAATATAGAAAAATCCTTTATGTAAATGAAGACCTAGAATCATGGATAAAGATAAAGATGTGCAGCACAACATGTTTTACTATATCATCATCACTGCGTGACATAATATAAAATGTGACAAACCTTCAAGTCTCTGAGCTGGTTCAACATAACATCTTTAGCCAGCTCAAACATGATGTTCTTTGAATCCTGTACGTGCTTCACAATCGTGTCCCTCATGTTTTTCTGTGAGCCCACTCCACTGAATTTCTTTGCTTCTACAATAAAACAGAAAAAAATTCAATTAAAATGTTCTGCACAATCATCATGAATGTGTATTTTTATTGTGTCAGGTTTCATATGTCATGATCTTTTATCTTACTTTCATAGCATACTTCCATGGTGTTCTCGATTGTTGTCGTCAGACTCCTGTAGATAATTTTCTTATCCTCACGGATGATTTCGTTGAGTTTTGTCTTCATTTTTTCTTCCTTAGAGAGAAAATATGAAGCATAAATAAACCTATTTTAATAATAATCAAAGTAGTACAAATATGGCTCATATTTTACTTTATTTTTCTTTCCTTCCAGATTTTACGTGACAAAGCAGTACATTATTCAAAGTGACTTTAAAATGGGAGCTGTTTTCCACCATGTGGAAGTGCAGGTCAGACTACGCCTCATCTTTAACTCAATGTCTGTGCACACAGCTGTGTTCATGTCAGCCTCAAACCAAACAAAACCCCATTAGTTATTTATTCTCCAGTTCTATCTAACTTCTAACTTCTTCATTTACAGTGTATATAAATATGTTGACAGCTAAAAATATCTATTTTGTTTGCATTTAATTCTTTAATGTTCAGTCATCAGTTACCAACTTGATGTTTGTGCTCAAGTCTCCATGACCTGGACAAACAGCTTTGATAATGGACTAATGAATAGCACGGTACTGTTCTCATCTTTTACCTCTGTCCTGAGAAAGATCAGCTGCAGAATGACATCTTTGTACTCTCTCTTCTCTCTCATCCTCTTTATGCCAAGTGAAAACTTATTGATGACTCCTTTGAATGGTCCACATTTTCCTTCATTTCTGAAACATGTTAACAGGAAGAAATGTTTCATAAACATGAAGCATTGACAAGTTTGTATTTCAATCATGTAATTTAATGTATTGTAATACATCATTTGTATAACTATATAATGTAGAATCAATAATCCCCCATAATTTGTAAACTTAGCCAACACAGGGTTTTATGTCTTAGTTAAGTCATTTCTTACGGGAAGGTCTCCTTGAATTTCTCATCAATGCTGTCAGTCAGGCATGAAGTTAACTTCATGTTGAGATTTATTTGCTTCCCTTTTTTTGTTTTGTGGATGCCATTGTTCTCAACTATACGCTTCAATGTACTGTGAAAACCACGACTTTTCTTAGCCTGAAACAAAATAAACATTTTAAAGACATATTCACAGGAAGTGCAAAATCAGTAGTTTTGATGTAATAACAACTAAAGTACGTACAGGATGTATGACCGACTTCAAGACTTTTTCACATGAACTCTTAGATTTTTCAACCCCCTCACTGAGGCATTTTTCAAAAGCCTGAAAAGTCTCTTCTATTGGTTTCCTGACTTTTTCCAGCTCCTGCTTCAGCTTTTCTTCAAGGTCTTTGCACACAGCTGTCTTTATGTCAGCCTGAAACCAAACACAACACATTCAGTATTTAAAGCAATACAACTATAATGCTCCCTGATTCTGTTGGTCTCGAGTACGACCAGCCTTTAATTACTCTGGTTATGCATCTTCTCTGAAGCAACAGAAACTCATGAAATCAACTACCTTGGTGGCTAAAACGTCTGCAGGGGTGACATTACATGTAAGCGGTCTGTCTCTGACTTTCCCATGTTTACACCGTATCCTTCAGCTTACATTTTTGCCATGAAAATGATTAGACAAAGACAACATGAGAGGTTTTATTACTTGATCTTACCCCTTCTCTACGGCTCGCCCCGTGCATCAGAGAGAGAATCCCTCGAGCTCTAGACACATAGTTTAATGTCTCCTGAGTGTCGGTCATTGAGACCTTTCAGGAATTCCTGAAGTTTTGGTATTTCTGTAAAACATTTATTGATATATTGACATTACATTACATATTTGAATTTGAGCTATATATTTCTGTTATCCAGGGCTCATATATGGAGACTTCACTCACCAGTGTCATCTTGCTCTAGACGTTTCTTTTCTAGAAACTCTTTGGAGCTCACTGTGAACACTTTGAAACATTCATCACTGAAATGTTTCTGAAAAAACAAGATTGAATTCAATAGACTTGCAGTTGTAGACAATCTCTATGTTGGATTTTCTGTCAGTCTATAAAACTCACCTTAACCTTGTGTAGTTTGATGAATTCTTCCTTCACTTTTTTCTTGACTTGCGTTTTTTTAGCTATGAAAGCACGAACACCATCTGCTGAACTATAACAAAAGATTTGTATCAAGTGGAACAGCTCACAGTATTTAGTGTCTACATTGAATGTTCAATTCAAATATCTACTTTTGGCATCTTAAATCACTCACAGATCATCTGAACCTTTAATAAGATCAGATTTGGTGCAGATGAAGTGAATGTTCTGACACTCGCCACCATTTCCCATGTGGCTACTGGCATCTTTCAGGATGTCCCAGGGTTCCTTCTCTGATGCTGCTCGATTACAGTCGGTCACAATCCACACTGTAGAACAACTTTCAACAACCTGGAAGTTCATTATGATTACTGAATGTCAGAGCTTTGTCACAGTTCCCAGACAACACTAATACACAATAAGCAGAATTGAACGTGAATAAATTACCCTTTTCCACATCTGGTCTCTGCTCTTGTTACGGTCCCCATTTCCAGGCAGATCCACAAGTGTGACATGCTGGAGAAGTTTATTATTGGGTACCTTGACAGTCACGCACTTCACCAGTGGCCAATACCACCTCTTCACATCTTTAGCGTCTCCGTCTTCTGAGTCACTTCTTGTGTATTTGACTAATTCAGTAGAAAGCTTTTCAGCCTGAAATACATAATAAAGTAAGATTAAGACAATATAAGGGAATTTCATTTTGATGAACAAACAAAATAAAAAAGTCTCAATTTAATTAGTAAGTAGCAAACATTAAGTTGAAAGACATTTTCTTTGGCGATAGTGAATAATTAGGTTTTAAATTTAAACATGATAGTGCCTAGAATTATCCAGGAGCTTCTTGCAAGTAAGTTAGTAACTTGTAGACGATGTTTGTTGTGATTTTCTGATGAAGGATAAATTAGATAGATAAAGTCCTTTTTTAAGTACTTTTCACAAACTGAATTTACTTTTACATTTGTTGATCTACCGTTAATCTACACCAACCTGGAATGGCTAGAGGGAAAGCAGATTACATAAACCTTCATATTTGACAGACAAGTAAGAATGTTTTCTATGAAGTCATATAATATTTCTAGCCTCACTTACTGATTCACATGTCAGAATCTTCTTCTTGGACATGGAGAAATTCTGGAATTTCTTTGAAATGCTTGAAATCCATGAGTTCTTCAGAGGATTTGTTTTTCCATCCTTCTCCATACAGCGCTGAGAGCTTTTCCTCAGTGTCCTGATAATCATCGTCATCTTCCTGATCTTCTTCCTGATCATTTTCCTGATCTTCTTCCTGATCATTTTCCTGATCCGTTTTATGCTGAAGGAAATACCACAACTCATCTCTCCAGTCCTGAATGAAAAACATAAAAACTTAGTTCAATTAGATGGCATGTTGTGTAATTAGCACCTGCATTATTTTCTGCAGCTACATTATAACTTTTAAAATAGCTTCAAGTTAACAAACATATTCAGCTCATTTTACCTCTTTTGTGATGAAGTCAATGTGTGCCTCATACTTTGAGTTCTGCATGTTAGCCTCCACTTTAGTCATGACTGTGGTACATGCACTGATATCTCCAGAGGGCAAGAGATTCTTCTCTCCAATGACGGCATTTATCAAAGAGCTCTTTCCAGCCCCCGTTTTACCAAAGACACCGACCACCTCCCTCTTGTCTGTCTCCAAATCTTTGATTTTTTTCCTGTTGTACAAGAGGTTAAATATGGTTCATGGGTTAGTTTGAAAAATATACACCAAAATACTAAAGATTGTTTCAAAAAATACGACTAATACTATCTTCAGACTAAATTAATATAAATTCTGTTAAATTATGACTTTTTTCAAACAAAAAAAACTTGTCTGACAAAGCAACGTTATCAAACTGCTATGCTTCTGTCACTTCTGCAGAAAACATTTGCTTTCTGAAAGAGAGTTAAATAGTAACAAGGACGTTTTGCAGTGTAAATTCAGTGAAGAGTGCAACAACACAAGAATCTTCCAGAGCTTAAAATGTCATCGCAGTGCAGACCTGCTGAGATGCTGCAGCTTCATAATGTGGCAGGGCTCAGTCCTACTGTCTACTGTCAGTCAGGCTTAGGATAGTTTCTGCATGAAAACTACTGACGATGTCCTCAACAGGTTTACTACAGTCTCTAAAACTATGAACATGTTTTCTTCTTTACTTTTTATTGGTGACTCTTGTCAGCAGGTGTCACAGGCGGTTACCATGGCAACGCAGCTCTTAGTTCTGAGTCGGCCTGGAGGTAAGGTGGCTAAGTTTTTTTTTTAAAAATAAGTCAGTATGTATTTGCATTACACTAATCTAAGAGCAAAATTAAGACCTGTCTAAAATATCTAAGTGAAACTGGCCTCTGGTCAGAACTGGAACAAGGCCCATATAACAAAGAATATGGAAAGTTTAATAAACGTAATACTCACTTCAGGAAATTATTGAGCTTGTTGTCTTCGTTAGGCAGTTTCTGTTTGACACATCTCATGATGTTTTTCACATCAGACAGAATGATTTCTTCTGTCAGAGTAAAAGTAAAGAACTATTCAGGAACCATGAACCAGTGTATCCAGTAAGCTGCACAATGAAGCACTTTCTCTGCCAATGCAATTTAGGATGCCTCAGAGTGTATCATCAGACATAATTGTTTAGAAAGTAATATAAATACCTTGTATATCGTCACGTGGCTGTTGTGTTGGTGGTTGACATTGTCTGGGTTCACCCTGAAGATCCATCTTTCTCTTTCCTTATTTTATTAATTAAAAAAAGGGAAAAAGAAGTTTGTTGTATGAGCCTCTCACAATATTAAAACGTAATCTCGTTATAGTTGTCAAAGCAAGATATAACCGCCTTGAAAGAACACTACATGTAATCAATACGATGCTGTGTATCTTACCTTCATTACTTGTGTTGCTGGTGGACGGACAAACCTGAGGATGAACATGAATATTTGACTCTTAACAGTAACAGTATTTGATCAAGAAATGATATTCACACAGGCTGTGTCCATCCTGTCTAAGATGAGCCTTGCAAAATGTTATTTCATGTGATCCTTAACTGAGCATAAATAGCTTGTTCTTCATATTCCTTCATAACACTGCAGATACAACTCTGTATAATTGTAATTAACGCCTTAGATGATACATAAGTGTAGGAAACTCCTAGTGACAAAGGAAAATAATTGCAAATCTATAATAGTAAAGAATATTTTACTATTTGTCCTCTAACAGGGTTTTACATGCTTGAACATACAACTTTACAATTCTCACAGTGAAATTTGTATTTATGTTCTCAGCTAATCTGGGATGAGCCTGGAAAAACTCTGGAAAGTTTTGAAGAACGCAGAAAAGAGCCAACAAGTGATCACGGTCTTCAGTTAAAGAGGACTTTGTCTCAGGGCACTTCAGATGATTATGCATGAAGAATAGAGGCTCGTTCACTGATTACATGCCTGTTAAATTCAATGTGATCCTAACCTGAGCAGAAACATCTTCTTCTTCATACTCCTGTTTACACTGTAGATAAAAGTGATACTCTAAGTGTCCATGTAAAGTGTTTAGCAGACAATTACAAATATAATCTGTCTGATTGTAATTAATGCCTTAGATTAGATGATACATACAGTGTAGGAAACTTACTTGAGCAGAAGATTCAACTGTTTCCAGGATTTGTTGTGTTTTGTTCTTCCTAGTGACAAAAGAAAATAGTTGCAAATTCATAACAATAAAGACATTCTAATAAATGCTGTCATTAACAATGAGATATTATTTATCCTTTATTTTTAGACGTCATTAAAACTTTTCACAGAACTTTGTGTTTCTGTAAATTCTAAATATATCTACACAAATGAGATGTATGAGACTAAATACAGTATTTGTGTAAATTGTCTTCCCAGTGCAGAATATTACCTTTAACAACTTGAGTCTCTTCTTGAATTTTGACCTTGGTCCCACTGTTGGGATCAATTCAGCAATTTCTTGATCACCCAGACAGTAAAGACTTTCCTTGTCAATGCATTGATCTGTAATTAATTTTTCATGGAAAATTGAGAATTAATTTCAATAACCCAACATATGCCACAGAACAGCAGTTACTGTCAAGTTAATTAACGTGTCCCTTCTGTGTGAAAATATACAAGAACTTTACCAATAGTGCTTTTGTACTCTCTGAACACAGACACAAATTGTCAGGATTTGTCAACGCTGATCTCTCTCCATGTTCTTAAAACTATATAGTTTAAGCATTGTACTACAGAACAATGTTTGATCATTGTGTATGTGTGTATGACTAGATGCTCAAATGTTTCAGTATTGGTAGGTTATATCAACAGTGTAGAATATATGTGCTCGATGAAGAAGCATGGTAAGACTTTACCTTTGAATGTTTCTATCCAGTCGCTGAGATTCCACTCAGTTAATTTGTTGCGAACAAAATCATCCATGACCAAGAACAGCAACTGGAGGATAAACAAATAATTATGTTTAAATCAACCACTACAACTCAGGACAGTTCTGATCACTTAGGTTAATTAGAGGTTATTAAACTGATTATGGCAGACTCAAGGAAGTGTCAAAAGATATTTTTGCTCACAAGTTACGTCACAACTAACTGACTAATCTGTCATTTATTTCGCACAGATGCTGCTCTGCTGTTTACTTGCCTCCAGTGCTTGAAGTGGAAGAAAATAAATGCCGGTTGGGTTAGGGTCAGCGATATGGAGAAGTAAGGTCTTACAGTGTTCGAGTATATTATAAGCACAAATGTTTAATGTAAACATTGAAAACATAGCTTTAGCATGAGCTCTTACCAGATATAAAGTGGACGAATTGTGCTTTTTCTTCTGTTAAATCCTCACGAGTTATGTTGCTAAACCACAGCTGACGGCGTTCGGTAGACAGCAATTCATCCCTCTTTTGTGGATCGTTGTTTTTGATGATTTTAGGAAATCTAAAGAAGCGTTTCTCTGGGTCACGAGTAGCGTTATGACCAGTTATACACTGCACACACGATTGGCATTTTCTTTCAATCTTAGACGTTTAAATACAAAGAAAATTGCGAAGCGTTGCAGCAACTCCCACGTGAACGGGCGCTGTCTTGGTTGTGTATATCATCCAACATGGCTGATTTACGGGTTGGGACGTAAGCGTGACGTCACATGCACACGATCTATACCAAACCTCACTTCACCAAACTACCACAGTAAATTCCTGCTTTTAATCTAATAATAATCTAATGTTACAGTATAAAGGTAACAGTCAGAAGGGACATTTTTCTGCATTGAGCTGTCTTTGTCAATGAAGGGAGATATATCTGTATGTGTTCTATTAGTCTCAAAACCCTGCACATAAAAACCAGGCAAGTGCACGTGATGCTCGTGCACAGAACTGTATCCACGTATACAGTATTCTCGAGAGGGAGCGCTCCTGCTCTTAAAAAGCACAAAACAAGAGCATGGAAACACTTTGCCTTACAAAGTTATGTAACACCCACCACGAATAGACAAAAACAAAAGAATAGGAGTCATTCTTAAACGTACTTGTAGCGTGTTGCGCGCCTACATAGATTAATGCCCCTCCTGCAGATGAAACCCAACCCAAAAATGAAACCTAAAGTCTATGGTCTTTGTTTGCTATGTAGTGTGTGCGGAACGTGACTCCTCCCACACTCAATTTCTCTTGTCTTAATTATTTATTTTATTCTTTCTTTTATAAAACGACTTATTATTATACTATTATTTTCAGTGTTATCTGTTTTGTAAGTTAAAGCAACATTTAAAAAAACGTTTTTATTGAAGTGCTTTGAATTGCCTTTCAAAGTTCTGCAAAACAAATTTGTATTTGTATGTACTTTGTATGTATGAACAACTCATAGACATCTGAAACATAACAATCGAGGCACAGTTTCGTAACTGGACAAAAGCCAAATATGCTGGGAGCCACTGTTTGCATATCAAACCTCACATTTTTTATGAGTTTATCATGTTTTAATAAAAAAAACCTTAATCCAAAAAGTAACTAGTAGCTTTCAGAAAAGTGTGCTGGAGCAAGAAGTGCAACATTACCCTCTGTAATGTAGTGGAGTTTAAGTATAAAGTATGATTAAAAGGTAATAGTAAGTACCTCAAAACTGTACCTAAGTGCTATACTTGAGTAAATGCACCTTTGTATGTGTGGAATTATAAGCTCAAAGAAGCATACACAATCTTTCAATTTGACTGTGATGTGAGAATGTGCTGACATACCCTTACAACTGATTATATGATGAGCTGGAGAGTTCTTGAAAAACACCATTTTATTATGTGATATATTGTCTAATGTAGGCTACTGCTAATGCAACTTCTGCAGTGTGTATTTTACCCATGGGTGTATTTGATACTGCTTTGAAGCTTGTACATGCATGGGGACTGTGGACACCATTTTTGCCCTCTGTGCTTTCTTGCTGTCAACACCAGAGGACAGTAGAAGTCAACGTGTTGCTGAACAGATGTTTTCATTTAAACCCAAAGTATGAATGTAACATTTGAACATGGAATATTCAGTGATTAAAGATATACAGTAATGTTCATAAAGATGAGAGTGCCATTGTTTGACTGTAAGGATAACATTTTCCACTTGCTAGTTTTGTTTTGTTTTCAGCACAAAGCGGCTACACTTGCTTGATAAGAGTGTGGCTCCACACAACCACATTTGCTCTTTTATAATATGGGAGTTATCTAAACAATTATAAAAATAGTTTGGGGCTGATTGCTTCAGTCATTGTGGGGATGATTGTCTTTAATAATGTCTTTAGATATGGTTCATATGAAGTTTGAAAATAATAATGAAAAACAAGCTTTATTTAACAAATCTTAAAATACAAAAAGGTATAAAGCAAAGACTGAGTGAACAAACCAGGACGGAACACCAGGATTCATTGACACAAAATGAATAACCACACCAGGTAACATGAAACAAGACGAACCGACAAGGAACAATGGGACAGTACACACACACACACACACACACACACACACACACACACACACACACACACACACACACACACACACACACACACACACACACACACACACACACACACACACACACACACACAGCTGGAGGAGGCAGGCAAAGAACACAAGGGCAGCAGGGTGATTGGACACAGGAGCATCAAATCAAATCAGGGCAGGGCAAACATATCACAGAAAGCGGGAAACACAGACAGGAACTAAGATTAGACCTGACACAAGGAGAGTGTACTTTACAAAATAAAACAGGAAACTGGAAAAACAAAGCCAGAATCATGATATTGAAGACAACTTCATCTATGCATCAGACCATTATGTATCTGTAAGAAAGCTTGTTGAGGACTGAGCTTTTTGACCAGTGCTCATAACAATGGTTGTAACTTGAGTTTTTAAAATTCTTTAAAGTTCTTCTCTAGCGGCTTTGAGGTCTTGAAAAATAAATAAATAAATTCAATTTATTATTATTATTATTATTATTATTATTATTATTATTATTATTATTATTATTATTATTATTATTATTATTATTATTATTATTATGTTTTGTCTACTTTCATATTGAAATACTGCATGTAAGTGTTACAATCATAAGCTCACAAATTATTGGAGTACCATTCAAGAATGTAGTTGTTCTTTCTTCAGTAAAGCTGTGTGTGTTGGAATTGTTCCTAACTTCAGTACACATCATTTTCAGCTTCCTGGTCTGAAGGGCAGCTTACTTACCAATTCAAACACACCAAAAACAGACAAACCCATGCAAAAACAATACTAACTATTTATCCTACGATCCTACTGTAATATAATTTGCGTGTGGGTGCCTGGTATCATACAACTGGTATTATTTTTCAGTCTCTCTAACGTTAATTTTCTTTCTTTTTTTCTCTAGTATAGTGACTTACATTTGATAAATGTATTACTGCTGTAGATAGTTATCTTACGCTCAAGGATAATTTTGTTTAGTTTTGTCTTCATTTTTTCATCCTTATGAAGAGTATATGAAGTATAAATCAATAAGACGTGTACCATGGAACACAATCCCCCCCCCTCCCCCACACACACACACACACATTTTCTGTCGCCTTTCATCGTTAATCACTGAAAAGCAAAAATGTTCTACCAGTAATAGAAAACTTAAATCCCTCTGTGTGTAATTCAAAACAAGCAAACATAAAGTAAATATGAAAACAAAACTCAAAAAAGAACACAGATAAAAACTTGACAAAAATGGTTGAGACCAAAGAGATCAGTGTGCTGCAGGGACCCTCAGTGGGTTATCAGGCCTCTGCTGTTACTCTGCACTGAGCAAACCTGAATCGTCCACCAGAGAGATAAACAGAAAGGTTGTGACATATTAATGACAAAAATCATCTGTTTGGATTATCATGCTCACTAAAATAGCAGTCCCCAACCTTTTTGCAGCACGGACCGGTTTCATGCAAGACAATTTTTATATGGACCGAGAGGGTTCTTAGAAAGTTAAAAGGGATTAAATGCTCACAGCAAATTACCTTAGTTGAATACCTGAATTACCTAATTACCTGAATAAAACACAGTTAATGACCTTGTCAAATGCATGCTAAATTCTCTGAAGTTTTCCCTTATTGTCCACTGCTCAAGAATAAGGGTCAGACTCTGAATAAAATAATATTTATGTGCACAAATAATCTAACCTCATGTTAAAAGATTGGTACACCCACTTGTTCACTGCAATACCACATTGACTTGCTTGTCAGTAGTATTCAGTTTGTTGATGTTGTTTGCTGACATTGCTATACTCTCTTAAAAAAAAAGTTGTTTTGTTTGTTTTTTAAATGCCAAATTGTCATGTTTTCTATGACCAGAATAAATTCTGAAATTATTAGATTTTTCTGGACTCTGATTCACTCTAAAATGGAAAGATGTTTACACTGAAACTGGCTTGGACACATTTTTTGTGGCCTTCCCTATCGTCAAAGTTGCCCATCCCTGCCTTAAGGCATACAAGATAGGCCGCTTGCTAAACACAGAGTGTTTTATTGCAACATAATTTGTGTGTGATGCCTGATATTATTGTTCTTTCTCTCTCTGATCCCAAATGTCTTTCTAACTTTTACTGTCATATTGTATCCCACATTCACGATTCCCACAAACTTGAGTGAGGAAGTCACTTCATGTATCTGAGAGCTATTAGTGAGTTTACAGAGTGATGTTACTGCTTCAGAAAATAGAAGTAAATGTACATAAGTACTAAGTGGTGATAAAAAGCTGTATTAAACAAGATGCCATGTTCCATGTTCTTGCATCAGTAAGTAGCACTTTGCTAACATGAACGAGCATAAAACCTTCCATTAACATTAATCCTCAATGAAAAACACACTTTGGACAAGAAGAGCAATCATTATTGCTGTCACCTGACGAGGAAATGTTTAAACAAGTACACAGAACAACTTGCATACACTTTCTAAACTCGATTTTAAGAAACAACTTTTAGGAGTTTTCAGTAAGAAGTCAAGAACAAGGCTGAAAATCATTTGTTTATCTTACAATAGAAACTGATGTAAGAGAGAACTGTAATGGTACATTTCATGATATGCTTTGCTTATACTTATAGGCGTACATTGTAGATGTGTTTGTCTTAGTTTCACACGGTACCAGTTAGATACATTCCACTGTTTACTCAGGAGGTATTTCTCTTATCACTCTCTTTGGGGAGTAGAGGACTAGGGGTAATGGCATTTCATTAGGGTCATATACTTTAGGGGACCCAACCAAATGGGGCACAGGGTCTGGTCTATGTCATGTGTTTATAAGCTTTACGACTCTTCCAAACCTCCCCTTTGTTTACCTTTAAAAAATATTAACACATTGATGCATGTTTTCATTCTTCCTCACCCAGACTGCTTGCACTCTGTGGGACAATTGAACCTTCTTTGCAAAGAATAAAGAGCTCTAAGACTACTTATTTCCTCAGGTACCTTTATTTCAGTATAAAAGATTTACTTCTCACAACTCTTTAGTTTAGTTGGCATCGGCTGAATTCCACGACAGAACCTAGAGCAGCTTTAATAATAATAATAATAATAATAATAATAATAATATACATTTGATTTAGAGGCGCCTTTCAAGACACCCAAGGACACCGTACAAAATACAAGAAATAAAAAGAGCAGGACATTGGAAGGGAGAGCAGACAAACAAAACCAGAGATAAGGTGGAGACACATGAAGAAAGCAAGAAAGAGAAGATGGGGGGAGGACACAGGATGATGGAGACTACAGAGAGTAGGCCAACTTGAATAAGTGAGATTTTGAGGTGGGACTTGAATGTTGTAATAGTTTTGGACTGTCAGATGTGTGGAGGGACATAATTCCAGAGCCTGTGAGCAGTGCAGCTGAAGGCCCTGGCACCCATGGTGAGTTTTAAGTCCTATAACAAAACCATAAAGAAGACAAACTACATGTGGCACTTTGACTCAAACGTGTATTTTATTGAGGTTTATTGGACAGTACACCATATCAAATACATTGCATGCATTTAGAATCAGCGTAGATTAAAACAAAACAATTGTTGAGTAAATAACAAGAAACCAGTTAAGCCAAGTTATTACTATCATCTAGATCTCTATATTTCTCATATATGAATGAACACAAACAGAAACAATTGTGTTGCACTAAGCAACAGTTTTGTCATTGAATATGATAGATAAAAGATCAAGTTGATTCTTTCAGAAGCATAAAGTCAAATCCATCCTACAGTTTGTGCTGTCACCAAGGTTCAGCATTTAATTAGACACCCACAAAATCATTGATATTTCAGCCTATACTAACCAACCAATACCACACTAATGTAATAAAAACAGATTACAAAAAAGATTAAAAACAGATCAATCAAAAAGAAGAAAGATTGTAAGACCTGAAAGACTGAATGAAATACACCATCACCTTGTTTAAATTATGTATTTCTCTAGGTTTTAAAATAGTAGGAAACATGTTGGAGAACATAAGTACACGACTCAACACAACACATAACACAGTTCTAGTTGTTTTAGACATATTAATGTGGAAAAGTTACATATTATATCTTTAGGTTCAGCTGTCTTTTAATATTGACAAAGACATGTTCCTTGAAACACAGTATAAACTAAGGCTTTGATCAAACTGCTTTTTTAAATGACATGAATCAGGGAGCTACATGATGTAAATGTCATTGAGGACACTCCCCTTGATAGAGCACACCTGTGTCTTATTAAATGTCTGTGTTTTCGTCCCTCAACACCCTAAAGAAGACTGTCATGTCGAAACGTTGGAAAGTTATCAAATATTTGTTTTATATCTTGGTTAAGAGTGTGTCACTATTTTCCTTCACACCTAGGACTCCTACCATGAAAACAACAATGTCCCTGGTTTGAATCAGACTGAGGAAATGTGCTGCATGTCATCCCCCTCCTCATTTTCTGTTTGCCTCTGATCTTTTATCAATTAAAAGCAAAGATGTCATACCAAAAATAGAAAATCTGAAAACTGTCTGCGTGTAATTCACAACAAACAAACACTCAAAGAGAACAGGGATAAGTACTTTGAGTCACGAGACTCTAACCAGCGTGCTGCAGGGACCCTCAGTGGGTTATGAGGCCTCCTGAAACCTGAAACGTCCACCAGAGAGATAAACAGTGAGGTTGTGACATTAAATATTAATGACAAACGGTAGATGTCATATAATCTATTCGGATCATCATATTGACTAAAACGTACCTGTGCACGTCATGGACGCAGTGCAGCTACTTGGCCGGGTGAATCAGCCCTAGTGTAATAAGAAGCACTGTTAGCGTTATTCAGAAGTGCTCATAATCAGAGCATTATGTATATTTTAACAAAGGTTTTACCAGAGAAGTGATTCTGTATCTGGGCTTCCCATCAGTTCATTGTAGTAGTTCTTCACCATCTCAAGCTCCACTGTAACATCTAAAAAACAAAAAACATATTGTTTGAAACAAGTGCACTATTTATTACACGTTTGGAAATGTATTGACTTCTTAATGAAAAATAAATATCTACAGTATTATTTGTGATTTTGTTAGGTTCCCTTTACCTGGGATCGAGACACGCTCTGTCTTGAGCGACAGCTCGATTGATTCCTGCATGGTTTTCCTCCAGTTTCTGCCAGGATCTTAAACTAAATTAGGATGAAAATATTTATCACTTGTCACTGACACTGTCAAATATTGTGTCATAATATTCAAGATGAACTGAATCCTACATGAAATCAGTGATAAGATGTGTTCACAGGGCGGCTCAGAGTTGGCATTAATGTTAAAAGCTATAATCCTTTGTATGTTTCTGTCTAAGATTAATATAGTTGAATGTTTGTGAAAGTGTCTGCAGGGTTTTCAGTGGGAAAAGCAGCTTTAAGAATGAATCATATTCCCCTTCAATATAGAAAAATCCTTTATGTAAATGAAGACCTAGAATCATGGATAAAGATAAAGATGTGCAGCACAACATGTTTTACTATATCATCATCACTGTGTGACAGTATTATAAAATGTGACAAACCATTCAAGTCTCTGAGCTGCTTCAACATATCATCTTTAGCCTGCTGAAACATGATGTTCTTTGAATCATGTACGTGCTTCACAATCATGTCCCTCATGTTTTTCAGCATGTCCCGTCCTTTGATTTCTTTTGCTTCTACAATAAAACAGAAAAAAAATTCAATTAAAATGTTCTGCACAATCATCATGAATGTGTATTTTTATTGTGTCAGGTTTCATATGTCATGATCTTTTATCTTACTTCATAGCATACTTTCCATGGTGTTCTCGATTGTTGTCGTCAGACTGCCTGTAGATAATTTTCTTATCGCTCACGGATGATTTTGTTGAGTTTTGTCTTCATTTTTTCTTCCTTAGAGAAAATATGAAGCATAAATAAACCTATTTTAATAATAAATCAAAGTAGTACAAATATGGCTCATATTTTACTTTATTTCTTTCCTTCCAGATTTTACGTGACAAAGCAGTACATTATTCAAAGTGACTTTAAAATGGGAGCTGTTTTCCACCATGTGGAAGTGCAGGTCAGACTACGCCTCATCTTTAACTCAATGTCTGTGCACACAGCTGTGTTCATGTCAGCCTCAAACCAAACAAAACCCCATTAGTTATTTTTTCTCCAGTTCTATCTAACTTCTAACTTCTTCATTTACAGTGTATATAAATATGTTGACAGCTAAAAATATCTATTTTGTTTGCATTTAATTCTTGTATGTTCAGTCATCAGTTACCAACTTGATGTTTGTGCCTCAAGTCTCCATGACCTGGACAAACAGTTTTGATAATGGACTAATGAATAGCACGGTACTGTTCTCATCTTTTACCTCTGTCATGAGAAAGATCAGCTGCAGTGTGACATCTTTGTACTCTCTCTTCTCTCTCATCCTCTTTATGCCAAGTGAAAACGTATTGATGACTCCTTTGAATGGTCCACGTTTTCCTTCATTTCTGAAACATGTTAACAGGAAGAAATGTTTCATAAACATGAAGCATTGACAAGTTTGTATTTCAATCATGTAATTTAATGTATTGTAATACATCATTTGTATAACTATATAATGTAGAATCAATAATCCCCCATAATTTGTAAACTTAGCCAACACAGGGTTTTATGTCTTAGTTAAGTCATTTCTTACGGGAAGGTCTCCTTGAATTTCTCATCAATGCTGTCAGTCAGGCATGAAGTTAACTTCATGTTGAGATTTATTTGCTTCCCTTTTTTTGTTTTGTGGATGCCATAGTTCTCAACTATACGCTTCAATGTACTGTGAAAACCACGACTTTTCTTAGCCTGAAACAAAATAAACATTTTAAAGACATATTCACAGGAAGTGCAAAATCAGTAGTTTTGATGTAATAACAACTAAAGTACGTACAGGATGTATGACCGACTGCAAGACTGTTTCACATGAACTCTTAGATTTTTCAACCCCCTCACTGAGGCATTTTTCAAAAGCCTGAAAAGTCTCTTCTATTGGTTCCCTGACTTTTTCCAGCTCCTGCTTCAGCTTTTCTTCAAGGTCTTTGCACACAGCTGTCTTTATGTCAGCCTGAAACCAAACACAACACATTCAGTATTTAAAGCAATACAACTATAATGCTCCCTGATTCTGTTGGTCTCGAGTACGACCAGCCTTTAATTACTCTGGTTATGCATCTTCTCTGAAGCAACAGAAACTCATGAAATCAACTACCTTGGTGGCTAAAACGTCTGCAGGGGTGACATTACATGTAAGCGGTCTGTCTCTGACTTTCCCATGTTTACACTGAATTTGAGCGTATCCTTCAGCTTACATTTTTGCCATGAAAATGATTAGACAAAGACAACATGAGAGGTTTTATTACTTGATCTTACCCCTTCTCTACGGCTCGCCCCGTGCATCAGAGAGAGAATCCCTCGAGCTCTAGACACATAGTTTAATGTCTCTGAGTGTCGGTCATTGAGACCTTTCAGGAATTCCTGAAGTTTTGGTATTTCTGTAAAACATTTATTGATATATTGACATTACATTACATATTTGAATTTGAGCTATATATTTCTGTTATCCAGGGCTCATATATGGAGACTTCACTCACCAGTGTCATCTTGCTCTAGACGTTTCTTTTCTAGAAACTCTTTGGAGCTCACTGTGAACACTTTGAAACATTCATCACTGAAATGTTTCTGAAAAAAAAGATTGAATTCAATAGACTTGCAGTTGTAGACAATCTCTATGTTGGATTTTCTGTCAGTCTATAAAACTCACCTTAACCTTGTGTAGTTTGATGAATTCTTCCTTCACTTTTTTCTTGACTTGCGTTTTTTTATCTGTGAAAGCACGAACACCATCTGCTGAACTATAACAAAAGATTTGTATCAAGTGGAACAGCTCACAGTATTTAGTGTCTACATTGAATGTTCAATTCAAATATCTACTTTTGGCATCTTAAATCACTCACAGATCATCTGAATATATAAGATCAGATTTGGTGCAGATGAAGTGAATGTTCTGACACTCGCCACCATTTCCCATGTGGCTACTGGCATCTTTCAGGATGTCCCAGGGTTCCCTCTCTGATGCTGGTCGATTACAGTCGGTCACAATCCACACTGTAGAACAACTTCCAACAACCTGGAAGTTCATTATGATTACTGAATGTCAGAGCTTTGTCACAGTTCCCAGACAACACTAATACACAATAAGCAGAATTGAACGTGAATAAATTACCCTTTTCCACATCTGGTCTCTGCTCTTGTTACGGTCCCCATTTCCAGGCAGATCCACAAGTGTGACATGCTGGAGAAGAGTATTATTGGGCACCTTGACAGTCACGCACTTCACCAGTGGCCAATACCACCTCTTCACATCTTTAGCGTCTCCGTCTTCTGAGTCACTTCTTGTGTATTTGACTAATTCAGTAGAAAGCTTTTCAGCCTGAAATACATAATAAAGTAAGATTAAGACAATATAAGGGAATTTCATTTTGATGAACAAACAAAATAAAAAAGTCTCAATTTAATTAGTAAGTAGCAAACCTTAAGTTGAAAGACATTTTCTTTGGCGATAGTGAATAATTAGGTTTTAAATTTAAACATGATAGTGCCTAGAATTATCCAGGAGCTTCTTGCAAGTAAGTTAGTAACTTGTAGACGATGTTTGTTGTGATTTTCTGATGAAGGATAAATTAGATAGATAAAGTCCTTTTTTAAGTACTTTTCACAAACTGAATTTACTTTTACATTTGTTGATCTACCGTTAATCTACACCAACCTGGAATGGCTAGAGGGAAAGCAGATTACATAAACCTTCATATTTGACAGACAAGTAAGAATGTTTTCTATGAAGTCATATAATATTTCTAGCCTCACTTACTGATTCACATGTCAGAATCTTCTTCTTGGACTGGAGAAATTCTGGAATTTCTTTGAAATACTTGTTATCCATGAGGTCTTCAGAGGATTTGTTTTTCCATCCTTCTCCATACAGCGCTGAGAGCTTTTCCTCAGTGTCCTGATAATCATCGTCATCTTCCTGATCTTCTTCCTGATCATTTTCCTGATCTTCTTCCTGATCATTTTCCTGATCCGTTTTATGCTGAAGGAAATACCACAACTCATCTCTCCACTCCTGAATGAAAAACATAAAAACTTAGTTCAATTAGATGGCATGTTGTGTAATTAGCACCTGCATTATTTTCTGCAGCTACATTATAACTTTCAAAATAGCTTCAAGTTAACAAACATATTCAGCTCATTTTACCTCTTTAGTGATGAACTCAATGTGTGCCTCATACTTTGAGTTCTCCATGTTAGCCTCCACTTTAATCATGACTGTGGTACATGCACTGATACTTCCAGAGGGCAAGAGATTCTTCACTCCAATGACGGCATTTATCAAAGAGCTCTTTCCAGCCCCCGTTTTACCAAAGACACCGACCACCTCCCTCTTGTCTGTCTTCAAATCCTTGATTTTATTCCTGTTGTACAAGAGGTTAAATATGGTTCATGGGTTAGTTTGAAAAATATACACCAAAATACTAAAGATTGTTTCAAAAATACGACTAATACTATCTTCAGACTAAATTAATATAAATTCTGTTAAATTATGACTTTTTTCAAACAAAAAAAACTTGTCTGACAAAGCAACGTTATCAAACTGCTATGCTTCTGTCACTTCTGCAGAAAACATTTGCTTTCTGAAAGAGAGTTAAATAGTAACAAGGACGTTTTGCAGTGTAAATTCAGTGAAGAGTGCAACAACACAAGAATCTTCCAGAGCTTAAAATGTCATCGCAGTGCAGACCTGCTGAGATGCTGCAGCTTCATAATGTGGCAGGGCTCAGTCCTACTGTCTACTGTCAGTCAGGCTTAGGATAGTTTCTGCATGAAAACTACTGACGATGTCCTCAACAGGTTTACTACAGTCTCTAAAACTATGAACATGTTTTCTTCTTTACTTTTTATTGGTGACTCTTGTCAGCAGGTGTCACAGGCGGTTACCATGGCAACGCAGCTCTTAGTTCTGAGTCGGCCTGGAGGTAAGGTGGCTAAGTTTTTTTTTAAAAAATAAGTCAGTATGTATTTGCATTACACTAATCTAAGAGCAAAATTAAGACCTGTCTAAAATATCTAAGTGAAACTGGCCTCTGGTCAGAACTGGAACAAGGCCCATATAACAAAGAATATGGAAAGTTTAATAAACGTAATACTCACTTCAGGAAATTATTGAGCTTGTTGTCTTCGTTAGGCAGTTTCTGTTTGACACATCTCATGATGTTTTTCACATCAGTCAGAATGATTTCTTCTGTCAGAGTAAAAGTAAAGAACTATTCAGGAACCATGAACCAGTGTATCCAGTAAGCTGCACAATGAAGCACTTTCTCTGCCAATCCAATTTAGGATGCCTCAGAGTGTATCATCAGACATAATTGTTTAGAAAGTAATATAAATACCTTGTATATCATCACGTGGCTGTTGTGTTGGTGGTTGACATTGTCTGGGTTCACCCTGAAGATCCATCTTTCTCTTTCCTTATTTTATTAATTAAAAAAAGGGAAAAAGAAGTTTGTTGTATGAGCCTCTCACAATATTAAAACGTAATCTCGTTATAGTTGTCAAAGCAAGATATAACCGCCTTGAAAGAACACTACATGTAATCAATACGATGCTGTGTATCTTACCTTCATTACTTGTGTTGCTGGTGGACGGACAAACCTGAGGATGAACATGAATATTTGACTCTTAAAACAGTATTTGATCAAGAAATGATATTCACACAGGCTGTGTCCATCCTGTCTAAGATGAGCCTTGCAAAATGTTATTTCATGTGATCCTTACCTGAGCATAAATAGCTTGTTCTTCATATTCCTTCATAACACTGCAGATACAACTCTGTATAATTGTAATTAACGCCTTAGATGATACATAAGTGTAGGAAACTCCTAGTGACAAAGGAAAATAATTGCAAATCTATAATAGTAAAGAATATTTTACTATTTGTCCTCTAACAGGGTTTTACATGCTTGAACATACAACTTTACAATTCTCACAGTGAAATTTGTATTTATGTTCTCAGCTAATCTGGGATGAGCCTGGAAAAACTCTGGAAAGTTTTGAAGAACGCAGAAAAGAGCCAACAAGTGATCACGGTCTTCAGTTAAAGATGACTTTGTCTCAGGGCGCTTCAGATGATTATGCATGAAGAATAGAGGCTCGTTCACTGATTACATGCCTGTTAAATTCAATGTGATCCTAACCTGAACAGAAACATCTTCTTCTTCATACTCCTGTTTACACTGTAGATAAAAGTGATACTCTAAGTGTCCATGTAAAGTGTTTAGCAGACATTAAAAATATAATCTGTCTGATTGTAATTAATGCCTTAGATTAGATGATACATAAGTGTAGGAAACTTACTTGAGCAGAAGATTCAACTGTTTCCAGATTTGTTGTGTTTTGTTCTTCCTAGTGACAAAAGAAAATAGTTGCAAATTCATAACAATAAAGACATTCTAATAAATGCTGTCATTAACAATGAGATATTATTTATCCTTTATTTTTAGACGTCATTAAAACTTTTCACAGAACTTTGTGCTTCTGTAAATTCTAAATATATCTACACAAATGAGATGTATGAGACTAAATACAGTATTTGTGTAAATTGTCTTCCCAGTGCAGAACATTACCTTTAACAACTTGAGTCTCTTCTTGAATTTTGACCTTGGTCCCACTGTTGGGATCAATTCAGCAATTTCTTGATCACCCAGACAGTAAAGACTTTCCTTGTCAATGCATTGATCTGTAATTAATTTTTCATGGAAAATTGAGAATTAATTTCAATAACCCAACATATGCCACAGAACAGCAGTTACTGTCAAGTTAATTAACGTGTCCCTTCTGTGTGAAAATATACAAGGTCTTTACCAATAGTGCTTTTGTACTCTCTGAACACAGACACAAATTGTCAGGATTTGTCAACGCTGATCTCTCTCCATGTTCTTAAAACTATATAGTTTAAGCATATGTAAGCATTGTACTACAGAACAATGTTTGATCATTGTGTATGTGTGTATGACTAGATGCTCAAATGTTTCAGTATTGATAGGTCATAGCAACAGTGTAGAATATATGTGCTCGATGAAGAAGCATGGTAAGACTTTACCTTTGAATGTTTCTATCCAGTCGCTGAGATTCCACTCAGTTAATTTGTTGCGAACAAAATCATCCATGACCAAGAACAGCAACTGGAGGATAAACAAATAATTATGTTTAAATCAACCACTACAACTCAGGACAGTTCTGATCACTTAGGTTAATTAGAGGTTATTAAACTGATTATGGCAGACTCAAGAAAGTGTCAAAAGATATTTTTGCTCACAAGTTACGTCACAACTAACTGACTAATCTGTCATTTATTTCTCACAGATGCTGCTCTGCTGTTTACTTGCCTCCAGTGCTTGAAGTGGAAGAAAATAAATGCCGGTTGGGTTAGGGTCAGCGATATGGAGAAGTAAGGTCTTACAGTGTTCGGGTATATTATAAGCACAAATGCACCCATAGACTAACTTCTGCAAAATAATGCAAACCTTTTATCTTGGAGAGATACTAACCATTAAGCCAGGGATGGGCAGCCCTCACCCTCAATTTCAAGAAATCAATCTGTCAGACACATTTTTTGTGACCTTCCTTATCTTCAAAGTTGCCCATCCCTGCCTTAAGGCATACAAGATAGGCCGCTTGCTAAACACAGGGTGTTTTATTGCAACATAATTTGTGTGTGATGCCTGATATTATTGCGCTTTCTCTCTCTGATCCCAAATGTCTTTCTAACTTTTACTGTCATATTGTATCCCACATTCACGATTCCCACAAACTTGAGTGAGGAAGTCACTTCATGTATCTGAGAGCTATTAGTGAGTTTACAGAGTGATGTTACTGCTTCAGAAAATAGAAGTAAATGTACATAAGTACTAAGTGGTGATAAAAAGCTGTATTAAACAAGATGCCATGTTCCATGTTCTTGCATCAGTAAGTAGCACTTTGCTAACATGAACGAGCATAAAACCTTCCATTAACATTAATCCTCAATGAAAAACACACTTTGGACAAGAAGAGCAATCATTATTGCTGTCACCTGACGAGGGAATGTTTAAACAAGTACACAGAACAACTTGCATACACTTTCTAAACTCGATTTTAAGAAACAACTTTTAGGAGTTTTCAGTAAGAAGTGAGAACAAGGCTGAAAATCATTTGTTTATCTTACAATAGAAACTGATGTAAGAGAGAACTGTAATGGTACATTTGATGATATGCTTTGCTTATAATTATATGCGTACATTGTAGATGTGTTTGTCTTAGTTTCACACGGTACCAGTTAGATACATTCCACTGTTTACTCAGGAGGTATTTCTCTTATCACTCTCTTTGGGGAGTAGAGGACTAGGGGTAATGGCATTTCATTAGGGTCATATACTTTAGGGGACCCAACCAAATGGGGCACAGGGTCTGGTCTATGTCATGTGTTTATAAGCTTTACGACTCTTCCAAACCTCCCCTTTGTTTACCTTTAAAATATATGAACACATCGATACACGTTTTCATTCTTCCTCACCCAGACTGCTTGCACTCTGTGGGACAATTGAACCTTCTTTGCAAAGAATAAAGAGCTCTAAGACTACTTATTTCCTCAGGTACCTTTATTTCAGTATAAAAGATTTACTTCTCACAACTCTTTAGTTTAGTTGGCATCGGCTGAATTCCACGACAGAACCTAGAGCAGCTTTTAATAATAATAATAATAATAATAATACATTTGATTTAGAGGCGCCTTTCAAGACACCCAAGGACACCGTACAAAATACAAGAAATAAAAAGAGCAGGACATTGGAAGGGAGAGCAGACAAACAAAACCAGAGATAAGGTGGAGACACATGAAGAAAGCAAGAAAGAGAAGAGGGGGAGAGGACACAGGATGATGGAGACTACAGAGAGTAGGCCAACTTGAATAAGTGAGATTTGAGGTGGGACTTGAATGTTGTAATAGTTTTGGACTGTCAGATGTGTGGAGGGACATAATTCCAGAGCCTGTGAGCAGTGCAGCTGAAGGCCCTGGCACCCATGGTGAGTTTTAAGTCCTATAACAAAACCATAAAGAAGACAAACTACATGTGGCACTTTGACTCAAACGTGTATTTTATTGAGGTTTATTGGACAGTACACCATATCAAATACATTGCATGCATTTAGAATCAGCGTAGATTAAAACAAAACAATTGTTGAGTAAATAACAAGAAACCAGTTAAGCCAAGTTATTACTATCATCTAGATCTCTATATTTCTCATATATGAATGAACACAAACAGAAACAATTGTGTTGCACTAAGCAACAGTTTTGTCATTGAATATGATAGATAAAAGATCGAGTTCATTCTTTCAGAAGCATAAAGTCAAATCCATCCTACAGTTTGTGCTGTCACCAAGGTTCAGCATTTAATTAGACACCCACAAAATCATTGATATTTCAGCCTATACTAACCAACCAATACCACACTAATGTAATAAAAACAGATTACAAAAAAGATTAAAAACAGATCAATCAAAAAGAAGAAAGATTGTAAGACCTGAAAGACTGAATGAAATACACCATCACCTTGTTTAAATTATGTATTTCTCTAGGTTTTAAAATAGTAGGAAACATGTTGGAGAACATAAGTACACGACTCAACACAACACATAACACAGTTCTAGCTGTTTTTAGACATATTAATGTGGAAAAGTTACATATTATATCTTTAGGTTCAGCTGTCTTTTAATATTGACAAAGACATGTTCCTTGAAACACAGTATAAACTAAGGCTTTGATCAAACTGCTTTTTTAAATGACATGAATCAGGGAGCTACATGATGTAAATGTCATTGAGGACACTCCCCTTGATAGAGCACACCTGTGTCTTATTAAATGTCTGTGTTTTCGTCCCTCAACACCCTAAAGAAGACTGTCATGTCGAAACGTTGGAAAGTTATCAAATATTTGTTTTATATCTTGGTTAAGAGTGTGTCACTATTTTCCTTCACACCTAGGACTCCTACCATGAAAACAACAATGTCCCTGGTTTGAATCAGACTGAGGAAATGTGCTGCATGTCATCCCCCTCCTCATTTTCTGTTTGCCTCTGATCTTTAGCAATTAAAAGCAAAGATGTCATACCAAAAATAGAAAATCTGAAATCTGTCTGCGTGTAATTCACAACAAACAAACACTCAAAGAGAACAGGGATAAGTACTTTGAGTCACGAGACTCTAACCAGCGTGCTGCAGGGACCCTCAGTGGGTTATGAGGCCTCCTGAAACCTGAAACGTCCACCAGAGAGATAAACAGTGAGGTTGTGACATTAAATATTAATGACAAACGGTAGATGTCATATAATCTATTCGGATCATCATATTGACTAAAACGTACCTGTGCACGTCATGGACGCAGTGCAGCTGCTTGGCCGGGTGAATCAGGCCTAGTGTAATAAGAAGCACTGTTAGCGTTATTCAGAAGTGCTCATAATCAGAGCATTATGTATATTTTAACAAAGGTTTTACCAGAGAAGTGATTCTGTATCTGGGCTTCTCATCAGTTCATTGTAGTAGTTCTTCACCATCTCAAGCTCCACTGTAACATCTAAAAAACAAAAAACATATTGTTTGAAACAAGTGCACTATTTATTACACGTTTGGAAATGTATTGACTTCTTAATGAAAAATAAATATCTACAGTATTATTTGTGATTTTGTTAGGTTCCCTTTACCTGGGATCGAGACACCTTCTGTCTTGAGCGACAGCTCGATTGATTCCTGCATGGTTTTCTTCAGTGTCTCCAGGATCTTAAACTAAATTAGGATGAAAATATTTATCACTTATCACTCACACTGTCAAATATTGTGTCATAATATTCAAGATGAACTGAATCCTACATGAAATCAGTGTTAAGATGTGTTCACAGGGCGGCTCAGAGTTGGCATTAAGGTTAAATATATAATTTATATAATCCTTTGTATGTTTCTGTCTAAGATTAATATAGTTGAATGTTTGTGAAAGTGTCTGCTGGGTTTTCAGTGGGAAAAGCAGCTTTAAGAATGAATCATATTCCCCTTCAATATAGAAAAATCCTTTATGTAAATGAAGACCTAGAATCATGGATAAAGATAAAGATGTGCAGCACAACATGTTTTACTATATCATCATCACTGCGTGACGTAATATAAAATGTGACAAACCTTCAATTCTGTGAGATGGTTCAACATAACATCTTTAGCCTGCTCAAACATGACGTTCTTTGAATCCTGTACGTGCTTCACAATGTTTTTCTGTGAGCCCACTCCACTGAATTTCTTTGCTTCTACAATAAAACAGAAAAACATTAAATTAAAATGTTCTGCACAATCATCATGAATGTGTATTTTTATTGTGTCAGGTTTCATATGTCATGATCTTTTATCTTACCTTTATAGCATTCTTCCATGGTGTTCTCAATTGTTGTCGTCAGACTGCTGTAGATCATTTTCTTATCCTCACGGATGATTTTGTTGAGTTTTGTCTTCATTTTTTCTTCCTTAGAGAGAAAATATGAAGCATAAATAAACCTATTTTAATAATAAATCAAAGTAGTACAAATATGGCTCATATTTTACTTTCCTTCCAGATTTTACGTGACAAAGCAGTACATTATTCAAAGTGACTTTAAAATGGGAGCTGTTTTCCACCATGTGGAAGTGCAGGTCAGACTACGCCTCATCTTTAACTCAATGTCTGTGCACACAGCTGTGTTCATGTCAGCCTCAAACCAAACAAAACCCCATTAGTTATTTTTTCTCCAGTTCTATCTAACTTCTAACTTCTTCATTTACAGTGTATATAAATATGTTGACAGCTAAAAATATCTATTTTGATTGCATTTAATTCTTTAATGTTCAGTCATCAGTTACCAACTTGATGTTTGTGCTCAAGTCTCCATGACCTGGACAAACAGCTTTGATAATGGACTAATGAATAGGACGGTACTGTTCTCATCTTTTACCTCTGTCCTGAGAAAGATCAGCTGCAGATTAACATCTTTGTACTCTCTCTTCTCTCTCTTCCTCTTTATGCCAAGTGAAAACTTATTGATGACTCCTTTGAATGGTCCACGTTTTCCTTCATTTCTGAAACATGTTAACAGGAAGAAATGTTTCATAAACATGAAGCATTGACAAGTTTGTATTTCAATCATGTAATTTAATGTATTGTAATACATCATTTGTATAACTATATAATGTAGAATCAATAATTCCCCATCATTTGTAAACTTAGCCAACACAGGGTTTTATGTCTTAGTTAAGTCATTTCTTACGGGAAGGTCTCCTTGAATTTCTCATCAATGCTGTCAGTCAGGCATGAAGTTAACTTCATATTGAGATTTATTTGCTTCCCTTTTTTTGTTTTGTGGATGCCATTGTTCTCAACTATACGCTTCAATGTACTGTGAAAAGCACGACTTTTCTTAGCCTGAAACAAAATAAACATTTTAAAGACATATTCACAGGAAGTGCAAAATCAGTAGTTTTGATGTAATAACAACTAAAGTACGTACAGGAGGATGTATGACCGACTTCAAGACTTCTTCACATGAACTCTTAGATTTTTCAACCCCCTCACTGAGGCATTTTTCAAAAGCCTGAAAAGTCTCTTCTATTGGTTTCCTGACTTTTTCCAGTTCATGCTTCAGCTCTTCTTCAAGGTCTTTGCACACAGCTGTCTTTATGTCAGCCTGAAACCAAACACAACACATTCAGTATTTAAAGCAATACAACTATAATGCTCCCTGATTCTGTTGGTCTCGAGTACGACCAGCCTTTAATTACTGTGGTTATGCATCTTCTCTGAAGCAACAGAAACTCGTGAAATCAACTACCTTGGTGGCTAAAACGTCTGCAGGGGTGACATTACATGTAAGCGGTCTGTCTCTGACTTTCCCATGTTTACACTGAATTTGAGCGTATCCTTCAGCTTACATTTTTGCCATGAAAATGATTAGACAAAGACAATGTGAGAGGTTTTATTACTTAATCTTACCCCTTCTCTACGGCTCGCCCCGTGCATCAAAGAGAGAATCCCTCGAGCTCCAGACACATAGTTTAATGTCTCCGAGTGCCGGTCATTGAGACCTTTCAGGAATTCCTGAAGTTTTGGTATTTCTGTAAAACATTTATTGATATATTGACCTTACATTACATATTTGAATTTGAGCTATATATTTCTGTTATCCAGGGCTCATATATGGAGACTTCACTCACCAGTGTCATCTTGCTGTAGACGTTTCTTTTCTAGAAACTCTGTGGAGCTCACTGTGAACACTTTGAAACATTCATCACTGAAATGTTTCTGAAAAAATGAGATTTGATTTTAATACAGACTTGCAGTTGTAGACAATCTTTGTGTTGGATTTTCTTTCAGTCTATAAAACTCACCTTAACCTTGTGTAGTTTGCTGAATTCTTGCCTCATTTTTTTCTTGACTTGCGTTTTTTTAGCTATGAAAGCACGAACACCAGCTGCTGAACTATAACAAAAGATTTGTATCAAGTGGAACAGCTCACAGTATTTAGTGTCTACATTGAATGTTCAATTCAAATATCTACTTTTGGCATCTTACATCACTTACCGATCATCTGAACCTTTAATAAGATCAGATTTGGTGCAGATGAAGTGAATGTTCTGACACTCGCCACCATTTCCCATGTGGCTACTGGCATCTTCCAGGATGTCCCAGGGTTCCTTCTCTGATGCTGCTCGATTAATGTCGGTCACAATCCACACTGTAAAACAACTTCCAACAACCGGGAAGTTCATTATGATCACTGAATGTCAGAGCTTTGTCACAGTTCCCAGACAACACCAATACACAATCGGGAGAATTAAATGAGAACAAATTACCGTTTTCCACATCTGGTCTCTGCTCTTGTTACGGTCCCCATTTCCAGGCAGATCCACAAGTGTGACATGCTGGAGAAGTTTATTATTGGGCACCTTGACAGTCACGCACTTCACCAGTGGCCAAATACCACCTCTTCACATCTTTATCTTCTCCGTCTTTTGAGTCACTTCTTGTGTATTTGACTAATTCAGTAGAAAGCTTTTCAGCCTGAAATACATAATAAAGTAAGATTAAGACAATATAAGGGAATTTCATTTTGATGAACAAACAAAATAAAAAAGTCTCAATTTAATTAGTAAGTAGCAAACCTTAAGTTGAAAGACATTTTCTTTGGCGATAGTGAATAATTAGGTTTTAAATTTAAACAGGATAGTGCCTAGAATTATCCAGGAGCTTCTTGCAAGTAAGTTAGTAACTTGTAGACGATGTTTGTTGTGATTTTCTGATGAAGGATAAATTAGATAGATAAAGTCCTTTTTTAAGTACTTTTCACAAACTGAATTTACTTTTACATTTGTTGATCTACCGTTAATCTACACCAACCTGGAATGGCTAGAGGGAAAGCAGATTACATAAACCTCCATATTTGTCAGACAAGCAAGAATGTTTTCTATGAAGTCATAAAATATTTCTAGCCTCACTTACTGATTCACATGTCAGAATCTTCTTCTTGGACTTGAGAAATTCTGGAATTTCTTTGAAATGCTCGTCATCCATGAGTTCTTCTTCTTTAGGGGATTTGTTTTCCCATCCTTCTCCATACAGCGCTGAGAGCTTTTCCTCAGTGTCCTGATAATCATCGTCTTCTTCCTGATCTTCTTCCTGATAATCTTCCTGATCCATTTTATGCTGAAGGAAATACCACAACTCATCTCTCCACTCCTGAATGAAAAACATAAAAACTTAGTTCAATTAGATGGCATGTTGTGTAATTAGCACCTGCATTATTTTCTGCAGCTATATTATAACTTTTATACTGAAATAAAGGTACCTGAGGAAATAAGTAGTCTTAGAGCTCTTTATTCTTTGCATATATTTTAAAGGTAAACAAAGGGGAGGTTTGGAAGAGTCGTAAAGCTTATAAACCCATGACATAGACCAGACCATGTGCCCCATTTGGTTGGGTCCCCTAAAGTATATGACCCTAATGAAATGCCATTACCCCTAGTCCTCTACTCCCCAAAGAGAGTGATAAGAGAAATACCTCCTGAGTAAACAGTGGAATGTATCTAACTGGTACCGTGTGAAACTAAGACAAACACATCTACAATGTACGCATATAAGTATAAGCAAAGCATATCATGAAATGTACCATTGCAGTTCTCTCTCACATCAGTTTCTATTGTAAGATAAACAAATGATTTTCAGCCTTGTTCTTGACTTCTTACTGAAAACTCCTAAAAGTTGTTTCTTAAAATCGAGTTTAGAAAGTGTATGCAAGTTGTTCTGTGTACTTGTTTAAACATTCCCTCGTCAGGTGACAGCAATAATGATTGCTCTTCTTGTCCAAACAGGTTCAGTAGAAGTGTGTTTTTCATTGAGGATTAATGTTAATGGAAGGTTTTATGCTCGTTCATGTTAGCAAAGTGCTACTTACTGATGCAAGAACATGGAACATGGCATCTTGTTTAATACAGCTTTTTATCACCACTTAGTACTTATGTACATTTACTTCTATTTTCTGAAGCAGTAACATCACTCAGTAAACTCACTAATAGCTCTCAGATACATGAAGTGACTTCCTCACTCAAGTTTGTGGGAATCGTGAATGTGGGATACAATATGACAGTAAAAGTTAGAAAGACATTTGGGATCAGAGAGAGAAAGCGCAATAATATCAGGCATCACACACAAATTATGTTGCAATAAAACACCCTGTGTTTAGCAAGCGGCCTATCTTGTATGCCTTAAGGCAGGGATGGGCAACTTTGAAGATAGGGAAGGTCAAAAAAAATGTGTCTGACAGATTGATTTCTTGAAACTGAGGGTGAGGGCTGCCCATCCCTGTCTTAAGGGTTAGTATCTCTCCAGGATAAACGGTTTGCATTATTTTGCAGAAGTTAGTCTATGGGTGTGTGCAATGGTGAGTAAGCTGCTTTTGGTTCCAGTTATACATGTCCACACCAAAATTACACATAAAACTAAGGCTTTCTTATCTTAAACAGACTTCCCTTTGAAACCACATGCAATGTGTTTCTAAAATCATGAAAACAATTGAGCGCAAATAGGTTGAACATTAATCTACATGCATGTTCTTGATGTAGATTAATGTGCTTTAAAGGCACAAAACTTAATTTAAAAGATTAAATTATATTATTACCTACAGCACTGCATCATGCAATCTTTTACCATAATTTATTCCCTTGCATGGCTTGTTGAGTCAAGCCAGTTTCAGTATAAACATCTTTCCATTTTATAGTGAATCAGAGTCCAGAAAAATCAAATAATTTCAGAATTTATTCTGGTCATAGAAAACATGACAATTTGGCATTTAAAAAACAAACAAAAAAACTTTTTTTTAAGAGAGTATAGCAATGTCAGCAAACAACATCAACAAACTGAATACTACTGACAATCAAGTCAATGTGATATTGCAGTGAACAAGTGGGTGTACCAATCTTTTAACATGAGGTTAGATTATTTGTGCACATAAATATTATTTTATTCAGAGTCTGACCCTTATTCTTGAGCAGTGGACAATAAGGGAAAACTTCAGGGAATTTAGCATGCATTTGACAAGGTCATTAACTGTGTTTTATTCAGGACAGTTCTGATCAATTAGGTTAATTAGAGGTTATTAAACTGATTATGGCAGACTCAAGAAAGTGTCAAAAGATATTTTTGCTCACAAGTTACATCACAACTAACTGACTAATCTGTCATTTCTTTCTCACAGATGCTGCGCTGCTGTTTCATTGCTTCCAGTGCTTGAAGTGGAAGAAAATAAGTGCCAGTCGGCTTATCCCCTTATTCACATGTTGGTGTGTGTATCGGTCGGTATCAGCAAATCATTAAAACATTTAGAATTTCTACAGTAAATAAAAGATACTTGGATATATTGCTGATGTTCACAACATAAATAAAGGCCCCCGAATTTACTTTACGCCCCTTTCCCACCCAACTCTTTCTCTGATTGGCTCACCACGGAGGCTGAGGCCTGTGTTCACTTTGTCATAA
Organism: Cottoperca gobio; assembly: GCF_900634415.1. Classification (NCBI taxonomy): domain Eukaryota; kingdom Metazoa; phylum Chordata; class Actinopteri; order Perciformes; family Bovichtidae; genus Cottoperca; species Cottoperca gobio. The sequence continues at coordinate 9,997,417 of NC_041362.1, read as the reverse complement.
AAGAGAGATTAAGACAGAATCTCACTTCTTACAAAACTGTAAAAAAAACCTTTTATGGGGTTGATTTTGTAAAGATAGATAATATGTATCCTAAGTTCATCGATCTCCCCGATGCTAAAACTCTATCTATGTTGTAACAGTACGATCAAGACGGAAGGGAGGTGGGAATCAATTGCACGACACAGAGGCAGATAAATGTTGAATGGGAATTGTCTTTACTGAAAGCTTTGCAGTTGCTATGGTACACACATAGACAGTTGATCATACAAAGTATCAAGGGGTAATCCAGGAGCAGAGTCGGGTCATGGAAACAGGTTTGGTACACGGGCAGATACTCAGCGTAGCAGTACAGCAGACAAGGATCAGGCAAGGGCAGAATCGAGTCACGGAAACAAGGTCAAGGAAGCCGGGGAATCAAACGCTTGGGAAACAGGAAACAGGAAGACGGGACTAATGCTGGAACTCTTGACATCGAAGTACGAAGACGAACTGGCAACAAGAGACAAACAAAACAGACTCTATATACACACCAAGAAGTGAGAGGGAACGAAACACAGGTGAGGACACTAACGAACAGATTGGGAACACCTGGGGGTAGGAAGTAGAAACAACAGAGAACAGGTAATTAACAAAATAAAACAGGAAGTACAAACACAACACAAAACAACGAACAGGCCAAGACCTAATAGTACCCCTCCCCCCCCCTCTAGGGACGGCACCTGACATCCCAGGTGAAAATCCTGGATCAGAGTATGGTCCACAATGTTCTTGGTAGCCACCCACTGTCTCTCCTCAGGACCATACCCCTCCCAATCCACCAGGTATTGACGACCCCTGCCCCTCTCTCACCGCCGTGTAGACGTTCCCCCCTCGAAGAACCGGGGGGAGGTGGGGGTTTGGTTGTGGGAACCAAATTACTCTCCTTCACAGGTTTTATTCTAGACACATGAAAGGTGGGTTGTACTCTCATGGACCGTGGTAATTGCAGCCTCACTGCTACAGGGTTGATGACCCTGGAGATCGGGAATGGGCCCACAAACCGTGGAGCCAATTTGCGTGACTCCACCCGTAGAGGAAGGTCCTTGGTGGACAACCACACCCTCTGTCCTGGAGCATAACTGGGTGCAGGGATTCTCCTCTTATCAGCTGCCCTTTTATAGGTGGCGGAGCTGCGGAGGAGAGCTTGTTTTGCCCGACTCCACATCTGACGACAACGAAGAACCATAGCTTGGGCTGAAGGAACACTGGCCTCCAATTCCTGGTCCGGAAACAGAGGTGGCTGATATCCATACGCACACTGGAAAGGGGACAAACCAGAAGAAGAGACAGGTAAGGTATTATGGGCATACTCAACCCAGATTAGGTGCTTGCTCCAGGTTGTGGGGTTCTGGGAGATGAGACACCGTAGACAAGTCTCTAACTCCTGGTTCATCCTTTCAGACTGTCCGTTCGACTGGGGATGGTACCCAGATGTAAGGCTAACCTTGGCTCCCAAAAGTTCACAAAAATCCTTCCAAAAAAGCGAAACAAATTGAGGACCCCGATCGGAAACCACATCCCTCTGGAAACCATGGATCCGGAACACCTGAGAGAGAAGTACCTCCGCCGTCTCTTTCGCCAACGGAAGTTTGGGCAATGCAATGAAATGTGCCATTTTACTGTCAACCACGGTTAGGATAGTGGATTGTCCCTTTGAAATGGGTAGTCCAGTGACTAAATCCATAGAAATCTCTGACCAAGGACGATGTGGCACTTGAAGGGGTCGTAGAAGACCCGATGGCGGTTGACGTGAGGACTTGTTGCGTGCACATACCGAACAGGCAGCCACGTACTCCCTGACCGCCCTCTCCATGAACGGTCACCAGAACCGCTGCCGAATGACGAACAGGGTCCTCCGAACCCCGGGATGACAGGAAACGAGAGATGTATGGGCCCAATGAATCACCTGTGGGCACAACTGCTCTGGCACCAACAGACGATTATCAGACCCCCCCTCAGGAATCTGAATGTCTATATTGGCATTTCTTACTTTCTCCTCAATTCCCCGGTTACCGCTCCCACAACACGAGAAGGCGGCAACACGAATGAAGGGAGTCTGGGGGTCGGGTTGGGATCAAAAAGGCGGGATAGTGCGTCCGCCTTTATGTTCTTAGACCCCGGCCGATAGGTTAGTGTGAACTTGAAGCGGGTGAAAAACAAAGCCCATCGGGCTTGCCGGGAATTCAGTCTCTTCGCCGACTGAATGTACTGCAAGTTCTTGTGGTCCATAAGAACCAGGAATGGCTGCTCTGCTGCTTCGAGCCAGTGTCGCCACTCCTCGAGCGCCACCTTAATGGCAAGTAACTCCCTGTTGCCGACATCGTGATTTCTTTCTGCTGGTGACAGCTTCTTGGAAAAAAATGCACATGGGTGCAATTTATTGTCCGAAACTGATCGTTGGGACAGAACTGCTCCCAACCCCACATCTGACGCGTCCACCTCCACCACAAACAGTCTCTGGGGGTCTGGCAAGTTCAGGATGAGAGCAAAAACGAAGCTTGTCTTCAGTCGTTGAAATGCCTTCTCAGCCCCCTCATTCCAATAGAACTTGACAGAAAGCGAGGTCAAGGCATGTAGAGGCGCTGCGACAGTGCTGTAATTCCTAATGAATCTTCGATAAAAGTTTGAAAACCCCAGGAATCTTTGCACCAGCTTCCGACTGGTGGGGGTAGGCCACTGAGTGACTGCACTGACCTTCGCCTCATCCATTCGAATGCTATCCTCAGCGATGATAAATCCCAGAAACGAAACAGTCTTGACGTGGAACTCACATTTCTCCGCCTTGACAAGCAGCAGGTTGTCGAGAAGGCGTCGTAACACTTAACCGACGTGCTGTATGTGGGTCTCCTCATCTGATGAAAAAATGAGGATGTCATCCAGATACACGAACACAAATCGATTAAGCATATCCCGGAGAACGTCATTAACACCGCCTCCCTAGGGAGGTGTTCCAGGCACGTCCAGCTGGGAGGAGACCCCGGGGAAGACCCAGGACTCGGTGGAGAGATGATATCTCCTCACTGGCCTGGGAACGCCTCAGGATCCCCCAGTCGGAGCTGGAGGATGTGGCCCGGAGAAGGGAAGATTGGGGTTCCTTACTGGAGCTGCTGCCCCCGCGACCCGATCCCGGATAAGCGGTAGACGATGGATGGATGGATGGATAAAACACAATAATAATAAGAAAAAGACGAAGACGAAGACGAAGACGAAGACGAAGAAGAAGAAGAAGTTGTAATGCTTTCCTTGTGGATTTTGTTATGTGATGTATAATATATTGTAGCGTCAGTCAGTGTCTGTGAATTACTTGGGGTTATTACTGGGGTAATCATGTAATAATAATAATAATAATAATAATAATAATAATAATAATAATAATAATAATAATAAATTATATTTATAGGCGCATTTTTCATTTGCGTAAACAGAACTCAAAGTGCTAATGTAATAACGAGGTAGTATTTATGTTTTTATTGCATCATGCAATAAGTACAAGTATCCAGCCGACATGGACATCCAGATTCAGTGCTAAAACATTTGACATAAATGAACATAACCTCTTGGTCTTGGTCTTCGGTCCCAGACTGGACAAATAAAATCTGCCAAATGTTCCCTTCCTAAAACACATTAAAAACATTTCTAAACATAAGAACTCATCAGAAATGAAGGACATTTTACTAAAAAAAGTGTAGCCTCTAATTTAGCAAATAATTAACAAATTAAACATGAAATTAACTTAATCTCCAATCTCACCTAAATCTCGTAAAGTATTTGTTCCCTCAGTAAGACTATTAACTTTCCTGTTCCTATAGCTAATGGTCATTTGGATAGTAACACCTTGGTCTAACCTGTGTAACGACAGAAACAGAAAGTTTGTCAATTAATAGGGGAATCGGGGTCGTCCCCCTCCCGGGATACAAGCCCCAGAGCTGGGGTAGATGTTTCTAAAGTCAAGCTAACCGCCAACTGCTAACAGAAGCTCCGTCATCACCTCTTGAAGTCACACTTTTCAGGATGCTGCTATATACAGTATAGTGCAACAACACCTCTTTGACACTATATGTCAATATTAAAGAAGTATGTATTTTACTGTATTGGATTGCAGTGGATGTAGCTAACTGTACCAAATATACTGGTGACTCTGCAAATGAGTCCCTTTTCACCTGCCTCCAGTGCCAAGCCCAGCTGACCAGACCTTTCCATGACCCTGCTCAGTGGTGACAGCTGCACCCAGTCTCTGTGGAACAGCACACCATCCCAGAACTGGCCAAACAACGGCTCCTTCAAGACAGACAGGGTCTTGAGCAGCACCTGACTCGGCAAATTGTCAACCTACAGCCTGCAAACAGTTTACTCCTGCCTAGGTACATCGTGTATGCACTTTGTGTATGTACCTGTGTGTCTATGTGAAATGTGTAGCCACTTCATCTGCCCAGAAAGGGTCATTTTGAGGGCATGGTCATTAAGGTGCACTGTAAGCAGTATGAAACGAAACTTGGCATTAATTGAGACTTTTATCTAGTTAAAAATGTGTATTATTATCGCCTCATACACCACTAGACTTGTAATTAGAACCACCACACCTTAACTAATGCTACTGCATTCATCATCACCTATAAAGTATACTTCTCAAAGTCTCACCAACAGTACACCAGAGATATGAACACACTCACCACATTCATAAACTAGTTTACTAAAGCATGTGAGTTACAGTATTGTATTGACTTCCAGTTTTTGTGCTAAGACACGGGTCGGGAACCTATGGCTCGAGAGTCGCATTCAAGCGCATGTTAGGAGTTCTAGGTATTGCTCTCAAAAGTTGCCCAACCCAACCGAAAAAAAGAAACCTAAAGTCTTGTGGGTTTGTTTCCTATAGGGGCGCGTAAAGTTACTGCTCACGTACTAAATGTCGCCTGTGTAGTTATTGATTTATTTAAATATTTATTTTATAAATAGTCTTATTAATATGCTCTTACGCACGCACACACACACAAATGTATAGCGAAAGAAATAAGCAAAATATATACACAAGATTCTGCCCGTCTGTGTGTCCACATGTTCCAATTTTTCCATTCTTTGAGAAGCCTAAAGTCTGTGTAAAATCCATCCTACAGGTGGAGTTGACATGGGAGTTGTGTGTCATGGGTGTGTCTGCCTCCCTCTACAGCTCCACCTGCACACCTGGTCCTCGTTGCTATCAGCTCACCTGCCTCCTATCTAATCAGCCACTCAGCTGTATATCTCCTTCGGTTTCCCTCCACTCATCGTCAGATTGTTGTTTCCACTGCAAGTGGTAGTTGCCTTCAGACCGCTCTCACGCTATCTTTGTAGCTCTGTGTTTTTGGCCAGTTCTAACCTTTTGTCTTTGTGTGGTCAGAACCAGCCTTCTGCCTGCCTGCCAGCTCGCCTGCCTGCTTATCCCCTTCATTCTCCAGCACCTCTCACATCCCTGTCTTACTGCTATAAAATCCTCATAATTCTCATTGAATCTCTTTGTCTGTGTTCTGCGCCTGGGTCCGCTCTGTACTACCGTAATACTTTGATCTATAACAATGGTTCTGACTTGAATTGTTCAATAAGTGCTTATTACTAAATTTGCAAGCGTCCTTCTGTACAGTACACAGTATAAATACATTCTGTAAGAGTTACAAATGCAAGATCACACGTAAGTAAAAATATTTGTGTATTGTAATGTAGATTTGTTTCAGAAAACTTAATTTTAGGTAAGAAGTTTTAGGATTGTTTTAATGAAGGTTTAGACAAGAACAAGGCTGGAGAATCATCTGTTTATGTTACAATAGAAACGGATTAAAAGAGAGAACCTTTGACATGAATCTTTTAATTTATTCTTTTTCTTGGACATTAATAAGAAAGGAACCGTGAAGGATGAAAAGCAGTATTAAAATAAAATTCAGATGATACCTGTCCACATTTATGGCCCGTCTGTGTCCACATGTTCCATTCTTTCCATTCTATGAAAATTTTAAAGTCTATGTCAAATCTATCCTACAGTTTGTGCTGTAACCAAGGTTCATCATTAAAGTTAGACATCCATCAAATCATTGACATTTCAGCACGCTCATTTATAAAGTAAAATAACAAATGAAAAACATGAAAATATATTCAAGAAGAAGAAATAAATTGTTAAATCAATAAAACAAAAAGTATCTGGGACATCTTAGTGGAGTGGTGGCTAAGACCCGTACAATACAAACCACAATGTCCCTCATTTAAATCCGAGTAAGGAACCCCCCCCCCCTCACATTTTCTACCTGCCTCTAATCACTTAATAGCAAAAGTGTTCTACCAATAATAGAAATCTAAAATCTCTTTGCGTGTAATTCACAACAAGCAAACACAAAGTACACATCAAAACAACACTCAAAGAGTACACGGATAAAAACTTGACAAAAATGGTTGAGATCAAACCCAGAGGCCTAACGTCTCTAATCATCTAATCCCTGATGAGCGTTATTCAGAAGCGCTCATCATCAGAGCATTATGTATATTTTAACAAAGGTTTTACCAGAGAAGTGATTCTGTATCTGGACTTCCCATCAGCTCATTGTAGTAGTTCTTCACCATCTCAAGCTCCACTGTAACATCTAAAAAACAAAAAACATATTGTTTGAAACAAGTGCACTATTTATTACACGTTTGGAAATGTATTGACTTCTTAATTTCAGTAAAGTATCTACAGTATTTTTTGTGATTTTGTTACATTCCCTTTACCTGGGATCGAGACACCTTCTGTCTTGAGCGACAGCTCGATTGATTCCTGCATGGTTTCCTCCAGTTTCTGCAGGATCTTAAACTAAATTAGGATGAAAATATTTCTCACTTGTCACTCACACTGTCAAATATTGTGTCATAATATTCAAGATGAACTGAATCCTACATGAAATCAGTGTTAAGATGTGTTCACAGGGCTGCTCAGAGTTGGCATTAAAGTTAAAAGCTATAATCCTTTGTATGTTTCTGTCTAAGCTTAATATAGTTGAATGTTTGTGAAAGTGTCTGCTGGGTTTTCAGTGGGAAAAGCAGCTTTAAGAATGAATCATATTCCCCTTCAATATAGAAAAATCCTTTATGTAAATGAAGACCTAGAATCATGGATAAAGATAAAGATGTGCAGCACAACATGTTTTACTATATCATCATCACTGCCTGACGTAATATAAAATGTGACAAACCTTCAATTTTTTTAGCTTCTTCAACATATCATCTTTAGCCTGCTGAAACATGATGTTCTTTGAATCATGTACGTGTTTCACAATAATGTCCCTCATGTTTTTCAGCGAGTCCCGTCCTTTGATTTCTTTTGCTTCTATAATAAAACAGAAAAAACATTCAATTAAAATGTTCTGCACAATCATCATGAATATGTATTTTTATTGTGTCAGGATTTATATGTCATGATCTTTTATCTTACCTTCATAGCATTCTTTCATGAAATCAACTACCTTGGTGGCTAAAACGTCTGCAGGGGTGACATTACATGTAAGCGGTCTGTCTCTGACTTTCCCATGTTTACACTGAATTTGAGCGTATCCTTCAGCTTACATTTTTGCCATGAAAATGATTAGACAAAGACAATGTGAGAGGTTTTATTACTTGATCTTACCCCTTCTCTACGGCTCGCCCCGTGCATCAGAGAGAGAATCCCATGAGCTCTAGACACATAGTTTAATGTCTCCGAGTGCCGGTCATTGAGACCTTTCAGGAATTCCTGAAGTTTTGGTATTTCTGTAAAACATTTATTGATATATTGACATTACATATATATATATTAAAATGTCTTTTATTAGTGATTAAAGTAAACAAAATATGTATTGGAGCTATTATGGAGCTACATCCAGGCCAAAAGTTTTGATCATTGGTAAAAAAGAAAAGTTCAAGTTTTGATCTTGAACTTTCAAAAACGTTCAAATATATATATTATTTTGATTCAGTTCTGTTATTTTTTGTAATAAATATATTTTCATTTTGATTTGAGTTTTTTTCATTTGCAAATTCAATTTTTTCAGATTCAGATAGAAAAGAATTTGTCTTGAGATCGTACTTTTAGCTTCAGACTTTTGGCGCTGATCTGGTGTGGCTTCAACTGAGAGGGGTGTTGAAATGTGATTGACAGCAAAAGAAAGAAGGCTGAGGACTTTCCTCAATCACGTTGCCTTCAGGAAATGTAGGTACAAGTATGATTCAACACTTTCTATACACCATATTCCCGTGATTGGCAGTAAAATAAATCCATTAAGATCCGTGAAGCAAGCAGTCTAACTAAAACTTGAGCTGGACACTGTAAAAAGTGTAAAATTCACTAACACTATAGCAAACAGCATAAAGCTAGTTCATGCGTCCACACTGCTAAGTGGAAGTGGGAAACTTCAATCCCTGAAGTGTGACTGTTGAACTGCACAATCTGTCACTTTATTGATCTTGTACTGCTATTGGTACCGAATACGGTCTAAGACAACTTGCTTAACAGAACTTTGTGACGGCGTCAGTTTTTTTTACTGCCAATCACAGAAATATGGTGTATAGAAAGTGTTGAATCGTACTTCTCACTATACCTATGTTTCCTGAAGGCAACATGATTGAGGAAGGTCCTCAGCCTTTGTTTTGCCGTCACTCACATTTAAACACCTCTCAGTTAAAGCCAAGCCCCCCCACATCAGATCAGGACCAAAAGTCTGAAACTGAATAAAATATGATCTGAAAATAAAAAAGATCTGAAACCCCAAAAATTTGATTTGCATCTGAAAACATTTGCAAATGAAAATTTCAGCTCCATAAGTTATATACTGTATTTCTGTTATCCAGGGCTCATGCATGGAGACTTCACTCACCAGTGTCATCTTGCTGTAGACATTTCTTTCTTAGAAACTCTTTGGAGCTCACTGTGAACACTTCTAAACATTTATCACCGAAATGTTTCTGAAAAAACAAGATTTGATTTTAATACAGACTTGCAGTTGTCGACAATCTTTATGTTTATGTTATGTAGTGTATACAACTCACCTTAACCTGGTGTAGTTCGCTGAATTCTTGCCTCACTTCTTTCTTGGCTTGCTCGTTTTCCTTAAGTATGAAAGCACGAACACCATCTGCTGAACTATAAGAAAAGATTTGTGTCAAGTGGAACAGCTCACAGTATTTGGAGCAGAAAACTCAAATTCCAACATTCTTTGCATACAGTCGTCTTCTCTCCTCTTAAAATAAAAGCCAAAGTTATCTTTTGTTAAATCCATACCTGTTACTAATAACTATTTTAGTCTAGTTAGTTGTGTTAAGTTTATAATTAGTTTCTTAAGGAGTTCTCAAGTCAGCTGCGCTCAGTATGTGTGTTTCATGTGCACCTGTACTCTGGTTATGATCGGGCCATATCCTTGTTTCATGAACCTGGATATGACAGCTTCAGGACTCTGGTAAGAACCGGGATACTTACTCACTCAGGTTTCTGATCATTCTCTGCTATGTTGCAGGTGTGACATGAACTCAAATAATGTAGAATTTAATCAGAAAAACATGATGATGTAATATAATTATGATAAACAAGCTGAAATAAAAGGGAAAGTCTTACTTCTGTACTACAATGCAAATTATTTCTTATATGTATTTTCGCTATTGCTTTCCATCAACAGTGATCACATGGAGAAGCTAAATCCAGCATAGTTCAGACAGCCAGAGAACAAAATGTGTTGAGGCAACAACAATGGGACAGATATGAATGACAGAGATGTTGAGGGATCAAGACACACCTGTATGCAGACAATCATAAACTTAGATACTGTTATGATCATGTTAACAGGGACATGATACACCTGGTGTCTCATGTTTCATGTATATATCCTGAATATGATCAAAACCAGGATACTAACGTAACCAATGTTTCCAGAGATTCTCCTCTTGGCCGCCAAACTAAGCGTCTAAACTGAATGTTCAATTCAAATATCTACTTTTGGCATCTTAAATCACTCACAGATCATCTGAATCTTCAATAAGATCAGATTTGGTGCAGATGAAGTGAATGTTCTGACACTCGCCACCATTTCCCATGTGGCTACTGGCATCTCTCAGGATGTCCCAGGGTTCCCTCTCTGATGCTGCCCGATTAATGTCGGTCACAATCCACACTGTAGAACAACTTTCAACAACCTGGAAGTTCATTATGATTACTGAATGTCAGAGCTTTGTCACAGTTCCCAGACAACACTAATACACAATAAGGAGAATTGAACGTGAATAAATTACCCTTTTCCACATCTGGTCTCTGCTCTTGTTACGGTCCCCATTTCCAGGCAGATCCACAAGTGTGACATGCTGGAGAAGTTTATTATTGGGCACCTTGACAGTCACGCACTTCACCAGTGGCCAATACCACCTCTTCACATCTTTATCTTCTCCGTCTTTTGAGTCACTTCTTGTGTATTTGACTAATTTAGCAGAAAGCTCTTTAGCCTAAAATAAATAATAAAGTAACATTAAGACAATGCAAGGGAATTTCATTTTTATGAACAAACTCCAACTTTAAATTGCCTTCAAAAGTTGCGTAAAAGAGTTAGAACAGGATGAGATTAAAAAAGGAGATGCATTTAAGAAACCCAATCATTGAAACAACAAAAGCAAAAAGTCAAAATTATTATTTTTTGGCAATAGTGAACAATTAGGTTTTACATTTAAATTTAAACATGATCGTGCCTAGAATTATCCAGGAGCTTCTTGCAAGTAAGTTAGTAACTTGTAGACGATGTTTGTTGTGATTTTCCGATGAAGGATAAATTAGATAGATAAAGTCCTTTTTTAAGTACTTTTCACAAACTGAATTTACTTTTACATTTGTTGATCTACCGTTAATCTACACCAACCTGGAATGGCTAAACGGAAAGCAGATTACATAAACCTCCATATTTGACAGACAAGTAAGAATGTTTTCTATGAAGTCATATAATATTTCTAGCCTCACTTACTGATTCACATGTCAGAATCTTCTTCTTGGACTGGAGAAATTCTGGAATTTCTTTGAAATGCTTGAAATTCACGAGGTCTTCAAGGGATTTGTTTTTCCATGTTTCTCCATACAGCGCTGAGAGCTTTTCCTCAGTGTCCTGATAACCATCGTCATCTTCCTGATCTTCTTCCTGATCTTCTTCCTGATCTTCTTCCTGATCATTTTCCTGATCCACATTATGCTGAAGGAAATTAAACAAGGACCACATCTCATCTCTCCACTCCTGAATGAAAAACATAAAAACTTAGTTCAATTAGATGGCATGTTGTGTAATTAGCACCTGCATTATTTTCTGCAGCTACATTATAACTTTCAAAATAGCTTCAAGTGAACAAACATATTCAGCTCATTTTACCTCTTTTGTGATGAACTCAATGTGTGCCTCATACTTTGAGTTCTGCATGTTAGCCTCCACTTTAATCATGACTGTGGTACATGCACTGATATCTCCAGAGGGCAAGAGATCCTTCTCTCCAATGACGGCATTTATCAAAGAGCTCTTTCCAGCCCCCGTTTTACCAAAGACACCGACCACCTCCCTCTTGTCTGTCTCCAAATCTCTGATTTTATCCCTGTTGTACAAGAGGTTAAATATGGTTCATGGGTTAGTTTGAAAAATATACACCAATATACTAAAGATTGTGTTAAAAATCAGGAAGAAATCCATCAACGAACAGCCTACTCAAGCATAATACTATCTTCAGACTAAAATAATATAAATTCTGGGTAAATTATGACTTAAAAAAATAAATAAAACTTGTCTGACAAAGCAACGTTATCAAACTGCTATGCTTCTGTCACTTCTGCAGAAAACATTTGCTTTCTGAAAGAGAGTTAAATAGTAACAAGGACGTTTTGCAGTGTAAATTCAGTGAAGAGTGCAACAACACAAGAATCTTCCAGAGCTTAAAATGTCATCGCAGTGCAGACCTGCTGAGATGCTGCAGCTTCATAATGTGGCAGGGCTCAGTCCTACTGTCTACTGTCAGTCAGGCTTAGGATAGTTTCTGCATGAAAACTATTGACGATGTCCTCAACAGGTTTACTACAGTCTCTAAAACTATGAACATGTTTTCTTCTTTACTTTTTATTGGTGACTCTTGTCAGCAGGTGTCACAGATGGTTACCATGGCAACACAGCTCTTAGTTCTGAGTCGGCCAGGAGGTAAGGTGGTTAAGTTTTTATTTAAAAAATAAGTCAGTATGTATTTGTATTACACTAATCTAAGAGCAAAATTAAGACCAGTCTAAAATATAAAACAAGGCCCATATAACAAAGAATATGGAAAGTTTAATAAACGTAATACTCACTTCAGGAACTTATTGAGCTTGTTGTCTTCGTTAGGCAGTTTCTGTTTGACACATCTCATGATGTTTTTCACATCAGACAGAATGTTTTCTTCTGTCAGAGTAAAAGTAAAGAACTATTCAGGAACCATGAACCAGTGTATCCAGTAAGCTGCACAATGAAGCACTTTCTCTGCCAATCCAATTTAGGATGCCTCAGAGTGTATCATCAGACATATAATTGTTTAGAAAGTAATATAAATACCTTGTATATCATCACGTGGCTGTTGTGTTGGTGGTTGACATTGTCTGGGTTCACCCTGAAGATCCATCTTTCTCTTTCCTTATTTTATTAATTAAAAAAAGGGAAAAAGAAGTTTGTTGTATGAGCCTCTCACAATATTAAAACGTAGTCTCGTTATAGTTGCTATGTCAAAGCAAGATATAACCGCCTTGAAAGAACACTACATGTAATCAATACGATGCTGTGTATCTCACCTTCATTACTTGTGTTGCTGGTGGACGGACAAACCTGAGGATGAACATGAATATTTGACTCTTAAAACAGTATTTGATCAAGAAATGATATTCACACAGGCTGTGTCCATCCTGTCTAAGATGAGCCTTGCAAAATTTTATTTCATGTGATCCTTACCTGAGCATAAATAGCTTGTTCTTCATATTCCTTCATAACACTGCAGATACAACTCTGTATAATTGTAATTAACGCCTTAGATGATACATAAGTGTAGGAAACTCCTAGTGACAAAGGAAAATAATTGCAAATCTATAATAGTAAAGAATATTTTACTATTTGTCCTCTAACAGGGTTTTACATGCTTGAACATACAACTTTACAATTCTCATAGTGAAATTTGTATTTATGTTCTCAGCTAATCTGGGATGAGCCTGGAAAAACTCTGGAAAGTTTTGAAGAACGCAGAAAAGAGCCAACAAGTGATCACGGTCTTCAGTTAAAGAGGACTTTGTCTCAGGGCGCTTCAGATGATTATGCATGAAGAATAGAGGCTCGTTCACTGATTACATGCCTGTTAAAGTCAATGTGATCCTAACCTGAACAGAAACATCTTCTTCTTCATACTCCTGTTTACACTGTAGATAAAAGTGATACTCTAAGTGTCCATGTAAAGTGTTTAGCAGACAATACAAATATAATCTGTCTGATTGTAATTAATGCCTTAGATTAGATGATACATACATTTAGGAAACTTACTTGAGCAGAAGATTCAACTGTTTCCGGATTTGTTGTGTTTTGTTCTTCCTAGTGACAAAAGAAAATAGTTGCAAATTCATAACAATAAAGACATTCTAATAAATGCTGTCATTAACAATGAGATATTATTTATCCTTTATTTTTAGACGTCATTAAAACTTTTCACAGAACTTTGTGTTTCTGTAAATTCTAAATATATCTACACAAATGAGATGTATGAGACCAAATACAGTATTTGTGTAAATTGTCTTCCCAGTGCAGAATATTACCTTTAACAACTTGAGTCTCTTCTTGAATTTTGACCTTGGTCCCACTGTTGGGATCAATTCAGCAATTTCTTGATCACCCAGACAGTAAAGACTTTCCTTGTCAATGCATTGATCTGTAATTAATTTTTCATGGAAAATTGAGAATTAATTTCAATAACCCAACATATGCCACAGAACAGCAGTTACTGTCAAGTTAATTAACGTGTCCCTTCTGTGTGAAAATATACAAGAACTTTACCAATAGTGCTTTTGTACTCTCTGAACACAGACACAAATTGTCAGGATTTGTCAACGCTGATCTCTCTCCATGTTCTTAAAACTATATAGTTTAAGCATTGTACTACAGAACAATGTTTGATCATTGTGTATGTGTGTATGACTAGATGCTCAAATGTTTCAGTATTGGTAGGTTATATCAACAGTGTAGAATATATGTGCTCGATGAAGAAGCATGGTAAGACTTTACCTTTGAATGTTTCTATCCAGTCGCTGAGATTCCACTCAGTTAATTTGTTGCGAACAAAATCATCCATGACCAAGAACAGCAACTGGAGGATAAACAAATAATTATGTTTAAATCAACCACTACAACTCAGGACAGTTCTGATCACTTAGGTTAATTAGAGGTTATTAAACTGATTATGGCAGACTCAAGGAAGTGTCAAAAGATATTTTTGCTCACAAGTTACGTCACAACTAACTGACTAATCTGTCATTTATTTCGCACAGATGCTGCTCTGCTGTTTACTTGCCTCCAGTGCTTGAAGTGGAAGAAAATAAATGCCGGTTGGGTTAGGGTCAGCGATATGGAGAAGTAAGGTCTTACAGTGTTCGAGTATATTATAAGCACAAATGTTTAATGTAAACATTGAAAACATAGCTTTAGCATGAGCTCTTACCAGATATAAAGTGGACGAATTGTGCTTTTTCTTCTGTTAAATCCTCACGAGTTATGTTGCTAAACCACAGCTGATGGCGTTCGGTAGACAGCAATTCATCCCTCTTTTGTGGATCGTTGTTTTTGATGATTTTAGGAAATCTAAAGAAGCGTTTCTCTGGGTCACGAGTAGCGTTATGACCAGTTATACACTGCACACACGATTGGCATTTTCTTTCAATCTTAGACGTTTAAATACAAAGAAAATTGCGAAGCGTTGCAGCAACTCCCACGTGAACGGGCGCTGTCTTGGTTGTGTATATCATCCAACATGGCTGATTTACGGGTTGGGACGTAAGCGTGACGTCACATGCACACGATCTATACCAAACCTCACTTCACCAAACTACCACAGTAAATTCCTGCTTTTAATCTAATAATAATCTAATGTTACAGTATAAAGGTAACAGTCAGAAGGGACATTTTTCTGCATTGAGCTGTCTTTGTCAATGAAGGGAGATATATCTGTATGTGTTCTATTAGTCTCAAAACCCTGCACATAAAAACCAGGCAAGTGCACGTGATGCTCGTGCACAGAACTGTATCCACGTATACAGTATTCTCGAGAGGGAGCGCTCCTGCTCTTAAAAAGCACAAAACAAGAGCATGGAAACACTTTGCCTTACAAAGTTATGTAACACCCACCACGAATAGACAAAAACAAAAGAATAGGAGTCATTCTTAAACGTACTTGTAGCGTGTTGCGCGCCTACATAGATTAATGCCCCTCCTGCAGATGAAACCCAACCCAAAAATGAAACCTAAAGTCTATGGTCTTTGTTTGCTATGTAGTGTGTGCGGAACGTGACTCCTCCCACACTCAATTTCTCTTGTCTTAATTATTTATTTTATTCTTTCTTTTATAAAACGACTTATTATTATACTATTATTTTCAGTGTTATCTGTTTTGTAAGTTAAAGCAACATTTAAAAAAACGTTTTTATTGAAGTGCTTTGAATTGCCTTTCAAAGTTCTGCAAAACAAATTTGTATTTGTATGTACTTTGTATGTATGAACAACTCATAGACATCTGAAACATAACAATCGAGGCACAGTTTCGTAACTGGACAAAAGCCAAATATGCTGGGAGCCACTGTTTGCATATCAAACCTCACATTTTTTATGAGTTTATCATGTTTTAATAAAAAAAACCTTAATCCAAAAAGTAACTAGTAGCTTTCAGAAAAGTGTGCTGGAGCAAGAAGTGCAACATTACCCTCTGTAATGTAGTGGAGTTTAAGTATAAAGTATGATTAAAAGGTAATAGTAAGTACCTCAAAACTGTACCTAAGTGCTATACTTGAGTAAATGCACCTTTGTATGTGTGGAATTATAAGCTCAAAGAAGCATACACAATCTTTCAATTTGACTGTGATGTGAGAATGTGCTGACATACCCTTACAACTGATTATATGATGAGCTGGAGAGTTCTTGAAAAACACCATTTTATTATGTGATATATTGTCTAATGTAGGCTACTGCTAATGCAACTTCTGCAGTGTGTATTTTACCCATGGGTGTATTTGATACTGCTTTGAAGCTTGTACATGCATGGGGACTGTGGACACCATTTTTGCCCTCTGTGCTTTCTTGCTGTCAACACCAGAGGACAGTAGAAGTCAACGTGTTGCTGAACAGATGTTTTCATTTAAACCCAAAGTATGAATGTAACATTTGAACATGGAATATTCAGTGATTAAAGATATACAGTAATGTTCATAAAGATGAGAGTGCCATTGTTTGACTGTAAGGATAACATTTTCCACTTGCTAGTTTTGTTTTGTTTTCAGCACAAAGCGGCTACACTTGCTTGATAAGAGTGTGGCTCCACACAACCACATTTGCTCTTTTATAATATGGGAGGTATCTAAACAATTATAAAAATAGTTTGGGGCTGATTGCTTCAGTCATTGTGGGGATGATTGTCTTTAATAATGTCTTTAGATATGGTTCATATGAAGTTTGAAAATAATAATGAAAAACAAGCTTTATTTAACAAATCTTAAAATACAAAAAGGTATAAAGCAAAGACTGAGTGAACAAACCAGGACGGAACACCAGGATTCATTGACACAAAATGAATAACCACACCAGGTAACATGAAACAAGACGAACCGACAAGGAACAATGGGACAGTACACACACACACACACACACACACACACACACACACACACACACACACACACACACACACACACACACACACACACACACACACACACACACACACACACACACACAGCTGGAGGAGGCAGGCAAAGAACACAAGGGCAGCAGGGTGATTGGACACAGGAGCATCAAATCAAATCAGGGCAGGGCAAACATATCACAGAAAGCGGGAAACACAGACAGGAACTAAGATTAGACCTGACACAAGGAGAGTGTACTTTACAAAATAAAACAGGAAACTGGAAAAACAAAGCCAGAATCATGATATTGAAGACAACTTCATCTATGCATCAGACCATTATGTATCTGTAAGAAAGCTTGTTGAGGACTGAGCTTTTTGACCAGTGCTCATAACAATGGTTGTAACTTGAGTTTTTAAAATTCTTTAAAGTTCTTCTCTAGCGGCTTTGAGGTCTTGAAAAATAAATAAATAAATATCAATTATATATAATAATTATTATTATTATTATTATTATTATTATTATTATTATTATTATTATTATTATTATTATTATTATTATTATTATTATTATTATTATTATTATTCTGTTTTGTCTACTTTCATATTGAAATACTGCATGTAAGTGTTACAATCATAAGCTCACAAATTATTGGAGTACCATTCAAGAATGTAGTTGTTCTTTCTTCAGTAAAGCTGTGTGTGTTGGAATTGTTCCTAACTTCAGTACACATCATTTTCAACTTCCTGGTCTGAAGGGCAGCTTACTTACCAATTCAAACACACCAAAAACAGACAAACCCATGCAA
Source organism: Cottoperca gobio (assembly GCF_900634415.1). Lineage (NCBI taxonomy): Eukaryota > Metazoa > Chordata > Actinopteri > Perciformes > Bovichtidae > Cottoperca > Cottoperca gobio. Next base: position 9,979,703 of record NC_041362.1, on the reverse strand, counting down.
AAACAATACTAACTATTTATCCTACGATCCTACTGTAATATAATTTGCGTGTGGGTGCCTGGTATCATACAACTGGTATTATTTTTCAGTCTCTCTAACGTTACTTTTCTTTCTTTTTTTCTCTAGTATAGTGACTTACATTTGATAAATGTATTACTGCTGTAGATAGTTATCTTACGCTCAAGGATAATTTTGTTTAGTTTTGTCTTCATTTTTTCATCCTTATGAAGAGTATATGAAGTATAAATCAATAAGACGTGTACCATGGAACACAATCCCCCCCCCTCCCCCACACACACACACACACATTTTCTGTCGCCTTTCATCGTTAATCACTGAAAAGCAAAAATGTTCTACCAGTAATAGAAAACTTAAATCCCTCTGTGTGTAATTCAAAACAAGCAAACATAAAGTAAATATGAAAACAAAACTCAAAAAAGAACACAGATAAAAACTTGACAAAAATGGTTGAGACCAAAGAGATCAGTGTGCTGCAGGGACCCTCAGTGGGTTATCAGGCCTCTGCTGTTACTCTGCACTGAGCAAACCTGAATCGTCCACCAGAGAGATAAACAGAAAGGTTGTGACATATTAATGACAAAAATCATCTGTTTGGATTATCATGCTCACTAAAATAGCAGTCCCCAACCTTTTTGCAGCACGGACCGGTTTCATGCAAGACAATTTTTATATGGACCGAGAGGGTTCTTAGAAAGTTAAAAGGGATTAAATGCTCACAGCAAATTACCTTAGTTGAATACCTGAATTACCTAATTACCTGAATAAAACACAGTTAATGACCTTGTCAAATGCATGCTAAATTCTCTGAAGTTTTCCCTTATTGTCCACTGCTCAAGAATAAGGGTCAGACTCTGAATAAAATAATATTTATGTGCACAAATAATCTAACCTCATGTTAAAAGATTGGTACACCCACTTGTTCACTGCAATACCACATTGACTTGCTTGTCAGTAGTATTCAGTTTGTTGATGTTGTTTGCTGACATTGCTATACTCTCTTAAAAAAAAGTTGTTTTGTTTGTTTTTTAAATGCCAAATTGTCATGTTTTCTATGACCAGAATAAATTCTGAAATTATTAGATTTTTCTGGACTCTGATTCACTCTAAAATGGAAAGATGTTTACACTGAAACTGGCTTGGACACATTTTTTGTGGCCTTCCCTATCGTCAAAGTTGCCCATCCCTGCCTTAAGGCATACAAGATAGGCCGCTTGCTAAACACAGAGTGTTTTATTGCAACATAATTTGTGTGTGATGCCTGATATTATTGTTCTTTCTCTCTCTGATCCCAAATGTCTTTCTAACTTTTACTCTCATATTGTATCCCACATTCACGATTCCCACAAACTTGAGTGAGGAAGTCACTTCATGTATCTGAGAGCTATTAGTGAGTTTACAGAGTGATGTTACTGCTTCAGAAAATAGAAGTAAATGTACATAAGTACTAAGTGGTGATAAAAAGCTGTATTAAACAAGATGCCATGTTCCATGTTCTTGCATCAGTAAGTAGCACTTTGCTAACATGAACGAGCATAAAACCTTCCATTAACATTAATCCTCAATGAAAAACACACTTATTGAACTGTTTGGACAAGAAGAGCAATCATTATTGCTGTCACCTGACGAGGGAAATGTTTAAACAAGTACACAGAACAACTTGCATACACTTTCTAAACTCGATTTTAAGAAACAACTTTTAGGAGTTTTCAGTAAGAAGTCAAGAACAAGGCTGAAAATCATTTGTTTATCTTACAATAGAAACTGATGTGAGAGAGAACTGTAATGGTACATTTCATGATATGCTTTGCTTATACTTATATGCGTACATTGTAGATGTGTTTGTCTTAGTTTCACACGGTACCAGTTAGATACATTCCACTGTTTACTCAGGAGGTATTTCTCTTATCACTCTCTTTGGGGAGTAGAGGACTAGGGGTAATGGCATTTCATTAGGGTCATATACTTTAGGGGACCCAACCAAATGGGGCACAGGGTCTGGTCTATGTCATGTGTTTATAAGCTTTACGACTCTTCCAAACCTCCCCTTTGTTTACCTTTAAAATATATGAACACATTGATACATGTTTTCATTCTTCCTCACCCAGACTGCTTGCACTCTGTGGGACAATTGAACCTTCTTTGCAAAGAATAAAGAGCTCTAAGACTACTTATTTCCTCAGGTACCTTTATTGCAGTATAAAAGATTTACTTCTCACAACTCTTTAGTTTAGTTGGCATCGGCTGAATTCCACGACAGAACCTAGAGCAGCTTTTAATAATAATAATAATAATAATAATAATAATAATAATAATAATAATAATAATAATAATAATACATTTGATTTAGAGGCGCCTTTCAAGACACCCAAGGACACCGTACAAAATACAAGAAATAAAAAGAGCAGGACATTGGAAGGGAGAGCAGACAAACAAAACCAGAGATAAGGTGGAGACACATGAAGAAAGCAAGAAAGAGAAGAGGGGGAGAGGACACAGGATGATGGAGACTACAGAGAGTAGGCCAACTTGAATAAGTGAGTTTTGAGGTGGGACTTGAATGTTGTAATAGTTTTGGACTGTCAGATGTGTGGAGGGACATAATTCCAGAGCCTGTGAGCAGTGCAGCTGAAGGCCCTGGCACCCATGGTGAGTTTTAAGTCCTATAACAAAACCATAAAGAAGACAAACTACATGTGGCACTTTGACTCAAACGTGTATTTTATTGAGGTTTATTGGACAGTATACCATATCAAATACATTGCATGCATTTAGAATCAGCGTAGATTAAAACAAAACAATTGTTGAGTAAATAACAAGAAACCAGTTAAGCCAAGTTATTACTATCATCTAGATCTCTACATTTCTCATATATGAATGAACACAAACAGAAACAATTGTGTTGCACTAAGCAACAGTTTTGTCATTGAATATGATAGATAAAAGATCAAGTTGATTCTTTCAGAAGCATAAAGTCAAATCCATCCTACAGTTTGTGCTGTCACCAAGGTTCAGCATTTAATTAGACACCCACAAAATCATTGATATTTCAGCCTATACTAACCAACCAATACCACACTAATGTAATAAAAACAGATTACAAAAAAGATTAAAAACAGATCAATCAAAAAGAAGAAAGATTGTAAGACCTGAAAGACTGAATGAAATACACCATCACCTTGTTTAAATTATGTATTTCTCTAGGTTTTAAAATAGTAGGAAACATGTTGGAGAACATAAGTACACGACTCAACACAACACATAACACAGTTCTAGTTGTTTTTAGACATATTAATGTGGAAAGGTTACATATTATATCTTTAGGTTCAGCTGTGTTTATATTGACAAAGACATGTTCCTTGATACACAGTATAAACTAAGGCTTTGATCAAACTGCTTTTTTAAATGACATGAATCAGGGAGCTACATGATGTAAATGTCATTGAGGACACTCCCCTTGATAGAGCACACCTGTGTCTTATTAAATGTCTGTGTTTTCGTCCCTCAACACCCTAAAGAAGACTGTCATGTCGAAACGTTGGAAAGTTATCAAATATTTGTTTTATATCTTGGTTAAGAGTGTGTCACTATTTTCCTTCACACCTAGGACTCCTACCATGAAAACAACAATGTCCCTGGTTTGAATCAGACTGAGGAAATGTGCTGCATGTCATCCCCCTCCTCATTTTCTGTTTGCCTCTGATCTTTTAGCAATTAAAAGCAAAGATGTCATACCAAAAATAGAAAATCTGAAATCTGTCTGCGTGTAATTCACAACAAACAAACACTCAAAGAGAACAGGGATAAGTACTTTGAGTCACGAGACTCTAACCAGCGTGCTGCAGGGACCCTCAGTGGGTTATGAGGCCTCCTGAAACCTGAAACGTCCACCAGAGAGATAAACAGTGAGGTTGTGACATTAAATATTAATGACAAACGGTAGATGTCATATAATCTATTCGGATCATCATATTGACTAAAACATACCTGTGCACGTCATGGACGCAGTGCAGCTGCTTGGCCGGGTGAATCAGGCCTAGTGTAATAAGAAGCACTGTTAGCGTTATTCAGAAGTGCTCATAATCAGAGCATTATGTATATTTTAACAAAGGTTTTACCAGAGAAGTGATTCTGTATCTGGGCTTCTCATCAGTTCATTGTAGTAGTTCTTCACTTCATCAAGCTCCTCTGTCACATCTAAAAAACAAAAAACATATCGTTTGAAACAAGTGCACTATTTATTACACGTTTGGAAATGTATTGACTTCTTAATGAAAAATAAATATCTACAGTATTATTTGTGATTTTGTTAGGTTCCCTTTACCTGGGATCGAGACACGCTCTGTCTTGAGCGACAGCTCGATTGATTCCATGCATGGTTTTCTTCAGTGTCTCCAGGATCTTAAACTAAATTAGGATGAAAATATTTATCACTTATCACTCACACTGTCAAATATTGTGTCATAATATTCAAGATGAACTGAATCCTACATGAAATCAGTGATAAGATGTGTTCACAGGGCGGCTCAGAGTTGGCATTAAAGTTAAAAGCTATAATCCTTTGTATGTTTCTGTCTAAGATTAAATAGTTGAATGTTTGTGAAAGTGTCTGCTGGGTTTTCAGTTGGAAAAGCAGCTTTAAGAATGAATCATATTCCCCTTCAATATAGAAAAATCCTTTATGTAAATGAAGACCTAGAATCATGGATAAAGATAAAGATGTGCAGCACAACATGTTTTACTATATCATCATCACTGCCTGACGTAATATAAAATGTGACAAACCTTCAAGTCTCTGAGCTGGTTCAACATAACATCTTTAGCCAGCTCAAACATGATGTTCTTTGAATCCTGTACGTGCTTCACAATCGTGTCCCTCATGTTTTTCTGTGAGCCCACTCCACTGAATTTCTTTGCTTCTACAATAAAACAGAAAAAAATTCAATTAAAATGTTCTGCACAATCATCATGAATGTGTATTTTTATTGTGTCAGGATTTATATGTCATGATCTTTTATCTTAACTTTATAGCATACTTCCATGGTGTACTCGATTGTTGTCGTCAGACTCCTGTAGATAACTTTTTTATCCTCACGGATGATTTCGTTGAGTTTTGTCATCATTTTTTCTTCCTTAGAGAGAAAATATGAAGCATAAATAAACCTATTTTAATAATAATCAAAGTAGTACAAATATGGCTCATATTTTACTTTATTTTTCTTTCCTTCCAGATTTTACGTGACAAAGCAGTACATTATTCAAAGTGACTTTAAAATGGGAGCTGTTTTCCACCATGTGGAAGTGCAGGTCAGACTACGCCTCATCTTTAACTCAATGTCTGTGCACACAGTTGTGTTCATGTCAGCCTCAAACCAAACAAAACCCCATTAGTTATTTTTTCTCCAGTTCTATCTAACTTCTAACTTCTTCATTTACAGTGTATATAAATATGTTGACAGCTAAAAATATCTATTTTGTTTGCATTTAATTCTTTAATGTTCAGTCATCAGTTACCAACTTGATGTTTGTGCTCAAGTCTCCATGACCTGGACAAACAGTTTTGATAATGGACTAATGAATAGCACGGTACTGTTCTCATCTTTTACCTCTGTCATGAGAAAGATCAGCTGCAGTGTGACATCTTTGTACTCTCTCTTCTCTCTCATCATCTCTTTATGCCAAGTGAAAACATATTGATGACTCCTTTGAATGGTCCACGTTTTCCTTCATTTCTAAAACATGTTAACAGGAAGAAATGTTTCATAAACATGAAGCATTGACAAGTTTGTATTTCAATCATGTAATTTAATGTATTGTAATACATCATTTGTATAACTATATAATGTAGAATCAATAATCCCCCATAATTTGTAAACTTAGCCAACACAGGGTTTTATGTCTTAGTTAAGTCATTTCTTACGGGAAGGTCTCCTTGAATTTCTCATCAATGCTGTCAGTCAGGCATGAAGTTAACTTCATGTTGAGATTTATTTGCTTCCCTTTTTTTGTTTTGTGGATGCCATTGTTCTCAACTATACGCTTCAATGTACTGTGAAAACCACGACTTTTCTTAACCTGAAACAAAATAAACATTTTAAAGACATATTCACAGGAAGTGCAAAATCAGTAGTTTTGATGTAATAACAACTAAAGTACGTACAGGATGTATGACCGACTTCAAGACTTTTTCACATGAACTCTTAGATTTTTCAACCCCCTCACTGAGGCATTTTTCAAAAGCCTGAAAAGTCTCTTCTATTGGTTTCCTGACTTTTTCCAGCTCCTGCTTCAGCTTTTCTTCAAGGTCTTTGCACACAGCTGTCTTTATGTCAGCCTGAAACCAAACACAACACATTCAGTATTTAAAGCAATACAACTATAATGCTCCCTGATTCTGTTGGTCTCGAGTACGACCAGCCTTTAATTACTCTGGTTATGCATCTTCTCTGAAGCAACAGAAACTCATGAAATCAACTACCTTGGTGGCTAAAACGTCTGCAGGGGTGACATTACATGTAAGCGGTCTGTCTCTGACTTTCCCATGTTTACACTGAATTTGAGCGTATCCTTCAGCTTACATTTTTGCCATGAAAATGATTAGACAAAGACAACATGAGAGGTTTTATTACTTGATCTTACCCCTTCTCTACGGCTCGCCCCGTGCATCAGAGAGAGAATCCCTCGAGCTCTAGACACATAGTTTAATGTCTCCGAGTGCCGGTCATTGAGACCTTTCAGGAATTCCTGAAGTTTTGGTATTTCTGTAAAACATTTATTGATATATTGACATTACATTACATATTTGAATTTGAGCTATATATTTCTGTTATCCAGGGCTCATATATGGAGACTTCACTCACCAGTGTCATCTTGCTCTAGACGTTTCTTTTCTAGAAACTCTTTGGAGCTCACTGTGAACACTTTGAAACATTCATCACTGAAATGTTTCTGAAAAAACAAGATTGAATTCAATAGACTTGCAGTTGTAGACAATCTCTATGTTGGATTTTCTGTCAGTCTATAAAACTCACCTTAACCTTGTTTAGTTTGATGAATTCTTCCTTCACTTTTTTTTTGACTTTCGTTTTTTTTTCTATGAAAGCACGAACACCAGCTGCTGAACTATAACAAAAGATTTGTATCAAGTGGAACAGCTCACAGTATTTAGTGTCTACATTGAATGTTCAATTCAAATATCTACTTTTGGCATCTTAATCACTTACAGATCATCTGAATCTTCAATAAGATCAGATTTGGTGCAGATGAAGTGAATTTTCTGACACTCGCCACCATTTCCCATGTGGCTACTGGCATCTTTCAGGATGTCCCATGGTTCTTTCTCTGCTGCTGCTCGATTAATGTCGGTCACAATCCACACTGTAGAACAACTTCCAATAACCTGGAAGTTCATTATGATTACTGAATGTCAGAGCTTTGTCACAGTTCCCAGACAACACTAATACACAATAAGCAGAATTGAACGTGAATAAATTACCCTTTTCCACATCTGGTCTCTGCTCTTGTTACGGTCCCCATTTCCAGGCAGATCCACAAGTGTGACATGCTGGAGAAGAGTATTATTGGGCACCTTGACAGTCACGCACTTCACCAGTGGCCAATACCACCTCTTCACATCTTTAGCTTCTCCACTTCTTGTGTATTTGACACATTTATCAGAAAGCTCTTTAGCCTGAAATAAATAATAAAGTAAGATTAAGACAATGCAAGGGAATTTTAAGAACAAACTCCAACTTTAAATTGCTTTCAAAAGTTGCATAAAAGAGTTAGAACAGGATAAGATCAAAAAAGGAGATGCATTTAAGAAACCCTATCATTGAAATAACAACAGCAAAAAGTCAAAATTAAATTAGTAAGTAGCAAACCTGAAGTTGAAAGACTTTTTATTAGGCGATAGTGAATAATTAGGTATTCAATTTAAATTTGAATGTAAACATGATCGTGCCTAGAATTATCTAGGAAGTTCTTGCAAGAAAATTAGTAACTGGTAGATGATGTTTGTTATGATTTTCATATGAAGGATAAATTAGATATGTGTTTGTACTTATTGAGCACAGATAGATCAAGATACTTTAAGTACTTTTCACAAACTGAATATACTTTTACATTTGTTGGTCTTCCGTTAATCTACACCAACCTTGAATGGCTAGAGGGAAAGCAGATTACATAAACCTCCATATTTGACTCTGTCAGACAAGTAAGAATGTTTTCTATGAAGTCATATAATATTTCTAGCCTCACTTACTGATTCACATGTCAGAATCTTCTTCTTGGACTGGAGAAATTCTGGAATTTCTTTGAAATACTTGAAATCCATGAGGTCTTCTTCTGAGGATTTGTTTTTCCATCCTTCTCCATACAGCGCTGAGAACTTTTCCTCAGTGTCCTGATAACCATCGTCATCTTCCTGATCTTCTTCCTGATCTTCTTCCTGATCTTCTTCCTGATAATCTTCCTGATCCCTTTTATGCCGAAGGAAATACCACAACTCATCTCTCCAGTCCTGAATGAAAAACATAAAAACTTAGTTCAATTAGATGGCATGTTGTGTAATTAGCACCTGCATTATTTTCTGCAGCTACATTATAACTTTCAAAATAGCTTCAAGTTAACAAACATATTCAGCTCATTTTACCTCTTTAGTGATGAACTCAATGTGTGCCTCATACTTTGAGTTCTCCATGTTAGCCTCCACTTTAATCATGACTGTGGTACATGCACTGATATCTCCAGAGGGCAAGAGATCCTTCTCTCCAATGACGGCATTTATCAAAGAGCTCTTTCCAGCCCCCGTTTTACCAAAGACACCGACCACCTCCCTCTTGTCTGTCTTCAAATCCTTGATTTTATTCCTGTTGTACAAGAGGTTAAATATGGTTCATGGGTTAGTTTGAAAAATATACACCAATATACTAAAGATTGTGTTAATAATCAGGAAGAAATCCATCAATGAACAGCCTACTCAAGCATAATACTATCTTCAGACTAAAATAATATAAATTCTGGGTAAATTATGACTGAGTTTCTGCATGAACACTACTGACGATGTCCTCAACAGGTTTACTACAGTCTCTAAAACTATGAACATGTTTTCTTCTTTATTTTTTATTGGTGCCTCTGTCAGCAGGTCAGATGGTTACCATGGAAACACAGCTCTTAGTTCTGAGTCGGCCTGGAGGTAAGGTGGTTAAGTTTTTATTTAAAAAATAAGTCAGTATGTATTTGTATTACACTAATCTAAGAGCAAAATTAAGACCAGTCTAAAATATAAAACAAGGCCCATATAACAAAGAATATGGAAAGTTTAATAAACGTAATACTCACTTCAGGAACTTATTGAGCTTGTTGTCTTCGTTAGGCAGTTTCTGTTGACACATCTCATGATGTTTTTCACATCAGACAGAATGATTTCTTCTGTCAGAGTAAAAGTAAAGAACTATTCAGGAACCATGAACCAGTGTATCCAGTAAGCTGCACAATGAAGCACTTTCTCTGCCAATCCAATTTAGGATGCCTCAGAGTGTATCATCAGACATATAATTGTTTAGAAAGTAATATAAATACCTTGTATATCGTCACGTGGCTGTTTTGTTGGTGGTTGACGTTGTTTGGGTTCACCCTGAAGATCCAATCTTTCTCTTTCCTTATTTTATTAATTAAAAAAAAGGGAACAAGAAGTTTGTTGTATGAGCCTCTCACAATATTAAAACGTAGTCTCGTTATAGTTGCTATGTCAAAGCAAGATATAACCGCCTTGAAAGAACACTACATGTAGTCAATACGATGCTGTGTATCTCACCTTCATTACTTGTGTTGCTGGTGGACGGACAAACCTGAGGATGAACATGAATATTTGACTCTTAAAACAGTATTTGATCAAGAAATGATATTCACACAGGCTGTGTCCATCCTGTCTAAGATGAGCCTTGCAAATTTTATTTAATGTGATCCTTACCTGAGCATAAATAGCTTGTTCTTCATATTCCTTCATAACACTGCAGATACAACTCTGTATAATTGTAATTAACGAGATGATACATAAGTGTAGGAAACTCCTAGTGACAAAAGAAAATAATTGCAAATCTATAATATTAAAGAATATTTTACTATTTGTCCTCTAACAGGGTTTTACATGCTTGAACACACAACTTTACAATTCTCATAGTGAAATTTGTATTTATGTTCTCAGCTAATCTGGGATGAGCCTGGAAAAACTCTGTAAAGTTTTGAAGAACGCAGAAAAGAGCCAACAAGTGATCACGGTCTTCAGTTAAAGATGACTTTGTCTCAGGGCACTTCAGATGATTATGCATGAAGAATAGAGGCTCGTTCACTGATTACATGCCTGTTAAATTCAATGTGATCCTAACCTGAGCAGAAACAGCTTCTTCTTCATACTCCTGTTTACACTGTAGATAAAAGTGATACTCTAAGTGTCCATGTAAAGTGTTTAGCAGACAATACAAATATAATCTGTCTGATTGTAATTAATGCCTTAGATTAGATGATACATACAGTGTAGGAAACTTACTTGAGTCAGAAGATTCAACTGTTTCCGGATTTGTTGTGTTTTGTTCTTCCTAGTGACAAAAGAAAATAGTTGCAAATTCATAATAATAAAGACATTCTAGTAAATGCTGTTATTAACAATGAGATATTATTTATCTTTTATTTTTAGACGTCATTAAAACTTTTAACAGAAGTTTGTGCTTCTGTAAATTAGAAATATATCTACACAAGTGAGGTGTATGAGACTAAATACATATATACAGAACATTACTTTTAACAACTTGAGTCTCTTCCTGAATTTTGACCTTGGTCCCAATATTGGGATCAATTCAGCAAGTTCTCGATCCTCCAGACAGTAAAGACTTTCCTCGTCAATGCGTTGATCTGTAAATTAAAAAAAGATTAATTCATGGAAAAATTTAAACCAATTTTTATTTCTGTCGAATATTTCAGCACTGTACTGCAGAATGATGTTGCAGCACTTTGTCTCTATTAGTAGATGCTTAGATGTTTCAGTATTGGTAGGTCATATCAACAGTGTATAATATATGTGGCCAACAAAGAAGCATGGTAATACTTTACCTTTAAAATTTCCAATCCATTCGCTGAGACCCCATTCAGTTAATTTGTTGAGAACAAAATCATCCATGACCAAGAACAGCAACTGGAGAATAAACAAATAATTATGTTTAAATCAACCACTACAACTCAGGACAGTTCTGATCAATTAGGTTAATTAGAGGTTATTAAACTGATTATGGCAGACTCTAAGTGTCAAAAGATATTTTTGCTCACAAGTTACGTCACAACTAACTGATTAATCTGTCATTTATTTCTCACAGATGCTGCTCTGCTGTTTACTTGCCTCCAGTGCTTGAAGTGGAAGAAAATAAGTGCCTGTCGGCTTATCCCCTTATTCACATGTTCTTGTGTGTATCGGTCGGTATCAGCAAATCATTAAAACATTGTGAATATGACATTTCGGGCTCTTTCATCTGACCAGCATCCTGTTTTGTCTTCCTTCTGTTATTGCCATTTATCAGTTAGCATCAGTGCCCATTTAGAGGTGTGTGCTGCGATGTCACTTCCCTTTTATCCCAACCGCTTGTGAAACGTGGGTCTATTGTTTATTTCCTCCATGCTGACGTCTGTGAGGGTTTCTATGTGGTTTTATGTGAGGAACTGTGATTTTGCATGTTTGCAAATGCAGATGTAGTGATGTTTATAGCGTACTTCTGTATATGTGTACGTGTGTGTGGGTGTGTGAGTTGGCTCTGTCGACTTGATTTTCCAGAGAATCCAGACTGTACACACCTTATTGCAACACATCACATTGTGACACCCAGTGCTAGGTATGGTACACGCCATGCTCACCCAGCTCTCTCCTTCCCTTTTACACTTCCCTCTTCTCTTCAACTGAGAACTTTCTTCTGTTGCTCAACACACACTTTTTTGTAGGAGGCTGCATTTTATTGGAACAACTTTCTTGAGGTGGTGTTCTTTTGCCGCAAAGCCTCAGTTTTATTTTAGGTTCTTTTTATTTTCTAGAACACAGCAAAAGGGTAATAATTTTTCCTGGTCATAAAAGCAAAATCCTTGGATAACACTGGAATGGCTCGCTGGCTTAGAGAGTGTTTTTCTTGGCAGTTTCAGGATGTCCTGTTCCATAAGGGAGCCCCCTTTTGGCATGCCTTTCTGAATGTGTGGGTGCATTTGTCTAGAAATTCTGTTTATATTTCGATGTGTAAGTGCCTTTATTTCCTGTCTAATTAATTGCTGTACCTGAGTTATTTTAAAAGTATGTATGTAGTGTTTCTTTTCATGTGCTTTCAAATATAAATAAAGTCTGTTGAAAACATTGTGAATTTCTACAGTAAATAAAAGATACTTGGATATTTTGCTGATGTTCACAACCTTAAATAAAGGCCCCCCCATTTTACTTTATGACACTTTCCCGCCCTACTCTGTCTCTGATTGGCTCACCACGGAGGCTGAAGCCTGTGTTCACTTTGTCATAAGATAGAGGTTAAGAATGAATCTCACTTCTTACTATACTGTAAAAAAAATACAAAGATTTTTTAATTGGTTCATTTTGAAAGAATTGATAATATGTATCCTGAGTTCATCGATCTCCCCGATGCTAAAACTCTCTATCTATGTGGGGAGAAAACTCAGTGCACTGTTATCATACACTGATACAAACAAGGTGTGTAGCAAATGTCCGTCTGTTTGTCACATCTCATCTGTCTATCCATCCATCTAAATTAAATTATGCTTTATTGACATGAATGCATGACACATCAGGCACCTATATTGCTAAAGCAGTACAGAAAACGACAGGTGATTAGTACTCAAATATAAACAGGCTTACAATAATATGCAAATATATTAAATACATACATCAAATACAGGATATATATTGTTTATGTTTTCAAAGAAAAACTATCTCTAATATTTCTCACAGTATAGTTAGATTCTGTATCAACCTTTTATGACAAAGTAACCTCAGCCTGGCCTCCTGCCCAGGAATGCACATTAACCTATACAACCTGCTTAAACACTATGCTTTTCTAGTAATTATTTACAGTGTATTATATTGTCTGTAAGACAGTAACTAATGCAGAGATATCTTGGATCATAGCCTATTCACCATTACCTCAGCCAGAAATGTTGGGCGTATGATCAGGGATTTAGCACGGCAACAGGTGGGTGGAAATCCACAAACACAATCTACAACAGTAAACTAATCGACAAGCTCATAACTAATTCACTAGTAGGCTAGTTTGACACTTAACCCACACAGGGTCCCTCAACTGAAGTTGCCTCCTCATCTCACATCCTAAATTCATCATAGCACACAACTACTGCAATTTATAGACCTTGTTCTTAAGGGTTGGGTTACACCTTGAAAAGAAATAAGGGTCACACAGAAATGCACAAGTTCTATTCCCAGTCAGTAATCGAAAAACAAAGACAGCGCAAGTAGACATATCTCCTTTATTAATGGACCACTTCAGGGATTTTCAAGCATGTATTATGTATTAAAATATTTGTTCAGGGTTTCTTTAGAGAACAAACGTACTGCCTGAACTGTGTAGAAACAGCCAGTATGCTACTAATATGCATTCTAATAAGCATAGTTCATGATGAATATCTGCACAGTAATATAATGTGTTGCAAGATATATTTATCCTCCTCATAATTAAGCACTTTTCCAAATTAACTTCAAATCCATAGTTCAGATACTAATAACTGGATTTTATTGACAAAACATTGTAAATCACACCAACAGGGAAAGTAAATGCCACTGCAAGATTTACAGCAGATTAAAAAAGACTCATAGTGTTTTTAGTTTAGCAGAATTTTTAACAATTCTGTAGTTTTAGAAAATGAGTCAACAAGGACAAGCTTGACCAAAGGGCAATTTGAGTTGTTGTCATATTAATATATGGTTCAAAGTTAAGGAGGTAATCGTTTTATCACAACTGACAAGTCTTGTTGAACTGAAAGCAATCCTATCACTCTTAAACCTTTCTTTTGTTATAAAGAAGAGAAGAGGGTTAATATTTACAGACACTGTGGATTAAGAAGATTTGCTAAATCAACAAAGAAAACAAATAAATAATACATCTATCTTATAAATGTCTGGGTTATAAATACAAAATAGTGACACAATAGCACAGTAGGCTTCTACATATTATCTTATTGTTTAACTTAGTGTCTCAGTGGACAGTCAAAGTGTACTTACATTTTGTCTGTTGCTCTTTAATGCACGAACATGACTCCTCTAGTGCTTATCTGAATTAAGCTCTTTCTTTTAAATGCTGTTATCTCCACCTCTTACCAGCATACTCTCTTCAAAGCCCATAGAGCAGGTTCAGCAAGATACATTCAAATTTGAACACGTTGCAGAAACTTGTTTTTGATTTGAATGTTCACCTAACAAATAAACACGCATAGCAATAAACACGCCTAGCATTGTTTAAAAGGCACTGATGGAAGAAAAATTTGGAATTATATTATTATATAATAATAATAATAATAATAATAATAATAATAATAATAATAATAATAATACATTAGACTTGTATAGCGCTTTTCAAGTAACTCAAAGATGCTAAACAGAGAGAGTGACACAAAAATAAATGTACAAACGAACAAACGAGAAAAAAAAAGGTAAGGTAATAACGAGGTAGTATTTATGTTTTTATTGCATCATGCAATAAGTACAAGTATCCAGCCGACATGGACATCCAGATTCAGTGCTAAAACATTTGACATACATGAACATAACCTCTTGGTCTTGGTCTTCGGTCCCAGACTGGACAAATAAAATCTGCCAAATGTTCCCTTCCTAAAACACATTAAAAACATTTCTTAACATCTAAACATAAGAACTCATCAGAAATTAAGGAAATTTTACTAAAAAAAAGTGTAGCCTCTAATTCAGCAAATAATGAACAAATTAAACATGAAATTAACTTAATCTCCAATCTCACCTAAATCCCGTAAAGTATTTGTTCCCTCAGTAAGACTATTAACTTTCCTGTTCCTATAGCTAATGGTTATTTGGATAGTAACACCTTGGTCTAACCTGTGTAACGACAGAAACAGAAAGTTTATCAATTAATAGGGGAATCGGGGTCGTCCCCCTCCCGGGATACGAGCCCCAGAGCTGGGGTAGATCTTTCTAAAGTTGAGCTAACCGCCAACTGCTAATAGAAGCTCCGTCATCACCTCTTGAAGTCACACTTTTCAGGATGCTGCTATATACAGTATAGTGCAACAGCGCCACAGAATAAAGCCCCACATATAACCATAGAATCAAATCAACACCTCTTTGACACTATATGTCAATATTAAAGAAGTATGTATTTTACTGTATTGGATTGCAGTGGATGTAGCTAACTGTACCAAATATACTGGTGACTCTGCAAATGAGTCCCTGTTCACCTGCCTCCAGTGCCAAGCCCAGCTGACCAGACCTTTCCATGACCCTGCTCAGTGGTGACAGCTGCACCCAGTCTCTGTGGAACAGCACACCATCCCAGAACTGGCCAAACAACGGCTCCTTCAAGACAGACAGGGTCTTGAGCAGCACCTGACTCGGCAAATTCTCAATCTGCAGCCTGCAAACAGTTTACTCCTGCCTAGGTACATCGTGTATGTACTTTGTGTATGTACCTGTGTGTCTATGTGAAATGTGTAGCCACTTCATCTGCCCATAAAGGGTCATTTTGAGGGCATGGTCATTAAGGGGCACTGTAAGCAGTACGAAACGACACTTGGCATTAATTTAGACTTTTATCTAGTTAAAACTTTGTATTATTATCGCCTCATACACCACTAGACTTGTAATTAGAACCACCACACCTTAACTAATGCTACTGCATTTATCATCACCTATAAAGTATACTTCTCAAAGTCTCACCAACAGTACACCAGAGATATGAACACACTCACCACATTCTTGTGGCTTTGTTTCCTATAGGGGCGTGAAAAGTTACTGCTCACATACTAAATGTCGCCTGTTTAATTATTGATTTATTTAAATATTTATTTTATAAATAGTCTTATTAATATGCTTTTACGCACACACACACACACACGCACACAAATGTAGAGCGAAAGAAATAAGCAAAACATATATACAAGATATAACAAGGGAGGCAATGTTATGTTAAGGGGATGAAAGCTAAAAAGGCTGGAAACCACTGGTTTAATCTTTAACAACGATTTATGAGTTTATCATACGCCTAAGTTTTAATATAAAGTCTGAAAAGTAACTAGTAACTGTCAAATAAGTGTGCTGGAGTAAGAAGTACATT
Organism: Cottoperca gobio; assembly: GCF_900634415.1. Taxonomy (NCBI): domain Eukaryota; kingdom Metazoa; phylum Chordata; class Actinopteri; order Perciformes; family Bovichtidae; genus Cottoperca; species Cottoperca gobio. Next base: position 9,963,330 of record NC_041362.1, on the reverse strand, counting down.
ATTCCCCTCTGCAATGTAGTGGAGTTGAAGTATAAGGTAACATAAAAAGGAAATAGTAAGTGCCTCAAAAATGTATGATTACTTCACATACACCTGGAGAAGAGGGCGGTGTTTCTAGTTTTGTTTTGTTTTTAGCACAAAGCAGTGACACTTGTTTGATAAGAGTGTGGCTCCACACAACCACACCTTTATAATATGAGAGTTACCAAAACAATTATAACATTTGTTTTGGGCTTATTGCTTCAGTCATCGATAAACAGGTTAGTGGACAGTACACCATATCAAATACATTGCATGTATTTAGAATCAGCGTAGATTAAAACAAAACAATTGTCAAGTCAAACTGAAGCTGTCCAGATAGTAATGGGACAAACCGGATGTGACCAATCTGCCTGAGTGTTTCCCATTTAAAAGAGCGCCGTTATGTGATGTATATATATTACAGTTTTGTTTAGTTTTCAGCACAAAGTGACTTGTTTGGTAAGAGTGTGGCTCCACACAACCTCACTTGCTCTTTTATAATATGGGAATTAAATAAACATGTATGATCAGTCAAGGGAGCCTTTTTTCTTTGGAGTACCGAGTACTTTGTGACTCTGAAGCACATTTAGCTGATAGTTTTTCTGTATTTCTACTTGAGAAGGATTTGAAATGCAGGACTTTTACTTGTAATGGAATATTCTGGAATATCATATATGTTTAACATTGTGGTAAAGCTAATAGGTATAATCCAGAGTGATGATTACCTCACCTACACCTGGAGAAGAGGGCGGTGTTTCTAGTTTTGTTTAGTTTTTAGCACAAAGCAGTGACACTTGTTTGATAAGAGTGTGGCTCCACACAACCACACCTTTATAATATGAGAGTTACTAAAACAATTATAACATTTGTTTTGGGCTTATTGCTTCAGTCATTGATAAACATGTTAGACATGGTTCATATAAAGTTGGCAATGATCTGAAATATGTTGTGACATTTAAACTGCCTGAGAGAGCTTCCAGCGATGACAAACTCATCTATCCGTCAGACCATTATGTATCTGTAAGAAAACTTGAGTTTGTGGATTCAGTTTTTCAGAACAATGGTTCTGACTTGAATTCACACTTTTTACAAAATAGATTATGGAAATACTACATTTAACAGTTACACTCACAAGATCAAACATTCCCGGAGGACATATCAAGAAGCTTTAGTTTAGTTTTTGTTTCTTTCAGTAAAGCTGTTTGTGTGTTAAAATTGTTCCTATCGTGTCTACACATCACTTTTACCTTCCTGGCATCAACAACAGCTGACTCATGTTGTGGAATTTTTCCTGCAAGACACACCAACGCACACACCCAAAACAGACAAATTCATGCAAAAATAATTCTAAACGTTTATCTGAAAGAGAAACCAAATCTGAAAGTTGCATCGTAACGTACCTGCACTGAAAACACTGCACCATATTATAAAAATGTGGTTGTGTGGAGCCACACTCTTATCAAACAAGTGTCGCTGTTTTGTGCTAAAAACAATGAAAAAACTGCCCCCTGTCCCATGCCCGTCTGTGTGTCCACATGTTCCATTTTTAGTGTTTTAGTGGGAACAATTGTTTTGTTTGAATCTACGCTGATTCTAAATACATGCAATGTATTTGATATGGGCAAATACAAATAAGTAATATTTGTAATACTTCCGCCTAAGTTTTAATATAAAGTCTGAAAAGTAACTAGTAACTGTCAAATAAGTGTGATGGAGTAAGAAGTACATTATTCCCCTCTGCAATGTAGTGGAGTTGAAGTATAAGGTAACATAAAAAGGAAATAGTAAGTGCCTCAAAAATGTACCTAACTTCTGTACTTGAGTAAATGTACTAGTACATGCGAGGTCTGCCACTTGGTTAACAATCACTTGTGTGTGGTTGCCTGATATCATACCACTGATCTCATTGTTCTTTTTCTCTGTGATCCAACTTTTCTTTCTATTTGTTTTAGTTTGTATAGTGACATGAATCTTTTGAATGTATTCTTTTTCTTGGACATTAATAAGAAAGGAACCGTTAAGAATGGTGATAAGCGTCCGGACTGAAAGGCAGTATTAAAATAAAATTAAAATGATGCCTGTCCACATTTATGGCCCGTCTTTGTGTCCACATGTTCCATTATTTCCATTCTTTGAGAATCCTAAAGTTTATGTAAAATCCAGCCTACAGGTAGAGTTGACATTGATCCATAACAAAGGTTTAGAAAAGAACAAGGCTGGAGAATCATCTGTGTATCTTACAATAGAAACAGATTAAAAGAGAGAACCTTTGAGCAGCTTTCAGGTCCTTTAATAACAAAATAAACCATAAAGAAGACAAACTACATGTGGCACTTTGACTCAAACGTGTATTTTATTGAGGTTTATTGGACAGTACACCATATAAAATACATTGCATGTATTTAGAATCAGCGTAGATTAAAACAAAACAATTGTTCAGTAAACAACTAGAAACCAGATAAGTTGAGTTATTACTATCATCTAGATCTCTATATTTCTCATATATGAATGAACACACACAGAAACAATTACTTTGCACTAAGCAACAGTTTTGTCATTGAAAATGATAGAATAAAGATCAAGTTAATTCTTTCAGATGCATAAAGTCAAATCCATCCTACAGTTTGTGCTGTCACCAAGGTTCAGCATTTAATTAGACACCCACAAAATCATTGATATTTCAGCCTATACTAACCAACCAATACCAAACTAATGTAATAAAAACAGATGAAAAAAGTTTTTTTTCTATACTAAGTTTATCATAAAAATATTATAATAATGTAATAATGTAATGAACCGTGAAGAATGGTGATAACCTCCGGACTGAAAAGCAGTATTAAAATAAAATTCAGATGATACCTGTCCACATTTATGGCCCGTCTGTGTCCACATGTTCCATTCTTTCCATCCTATGAGAATCTTAAAGTCTATGTCAAATCTATCCTACAGTTTGTGCTGTAACCAAGGTTCATCATTAAAGTTAAACATCCATCAAATCATTGACATTTCAGCACGCTCATTTATAAAGTAAAATAACAAATGAAAAACATGAAAATATATTCAAGAAGAAGAAATAAATTGTTAAATCAATAAAAAAAAAAGTATCTGGGACATCTTAGTGGAGTGGTGGCTAAGACCCGTACAATACAAACCACAATGTCCCTCATTTAAATCCGAGTAAGGAACCCCCCCCCCCCTTCACATTTTCTACCTGCCTCTAATCACTTAATAGCAAAAATGTCCTACCAATAATAGAAATCTAAAATCTCTTTGCGTGTAATTCACAACAAGCAAACACAAAGTACACATCAAAACAACACTCAAAGAGTACACGGATAAAAACTTGACAAAAATGGTTGAGATCAAACCCAGAGGCCTAACGTCTCTAATCAGCCTGATGAGCGTTATTCAGAAGTGCTCATCATCAGAGCATTATGTATATTTTAACAAAGGTTTTACCAGAGAAGTCATTCTGTATCTGGGCTTCGTTTCAGTCCATTGTAGTAGTTCTTCACCATCTCAAGCTCCACTGTAACATCTAAAAAACAAAAAACATATTGTTTGAAACAAGTGCACTATTTATTACACGTTTGGAAATGTATTGACTTCTTAATTTCAGTAAAGTATCTACAGTATTTTTTGTGATTTTGTTAGGTTCCCTTTACCTGGGATCGAGACACCTTCTGTCTTGAGCGACAGCTCGATTGATTCCTGCATGGTTTCCTCCAGTTTCTGCAGGATCTTAAACTAAATTAGGATGAAAATATTTATCACTTATCACTCACACTGTCAAATATTGTGTCATAATATTCAAGATGAACTGAATCCTACATGAAATCAGTGATAAGATGTGTTCACAGGGCTGCTCAGAGTTGGCATTAAAGTTAAAAGCTATAATCCTTTGTATGTTTCTGTCTAAGCTTAATATAGTTGAATGTTTGTGAAAGTGTCTGCTGGGTTTTCAGTGGGAAAAGCAGCTTTAAGAATGAATCATATTCCCCTTCAATATAGAAATATCCTTTATGTAAATGAAGACCTAGAATCATGGATAAAGATAAAGATGTGCAGCACAACATGTTTTACTATATCATCATCACTGCGTGACGTATTATAAAATGTGACAAACCTTCAATTTTTTTAGCTTCTTCAACATAATCATCTTTAGCCTGCTCAAACATGATGTTCTTTGAATCATGTACGTGTTTCACAATCGTGTCCCTCATGTTTTTCAGCGAGTCCCGTCCTTTGATTTCTTTTGCTTCTATAATAAAATAGAAAAAACATTCAATTAAAATGTTCTGCACAATCATCATGAATATGTATTTTTATTGTGTCAGGATTTATATGTCATGATCTTTTATCTTACTTTCGTAGCATTCTTTCATGGTGTTCTCGATTGTTGTCGTCAGACTCCTGTAGATAATTTTCTTATCCTCACGGATGATTTTGTTGAGTTTTGTCTTTATATTTTGTTCCTTAGAGAGAAAATATGAAGCATAAATAAACCTATTTTAATAATAAATCAAAGTAGTACAAATATGGCTCATATTTTACTTTATTTTTCTTTCCTTCCAGATTTTACGTGACAAAGCAGTACATTATTCAAAGTGACTTTAAAATGGGAGCTGTTTTCCACCATGTGGAAGTGCAGGTCAGACTACGCCTCATCTTTAACTCAATGTCTGTGCACACAGCTGTGTTCATGTCAGCCTCAAACCAAACAAAACCCCATTAGTTATTTTTTCTCCAGTTCTATCTAACTTCTAACTTCTTCATTTACAGTGTATATAAATATGTTGACAGCTGAAAATATCTATTTTGTTTGCATTTAATTCTTGAATGTTCAGTCATCAGTTACCAACTTGATGTTTGCGCTCAAGTCTCCATGACCTGGACAAACAGTTTTGATAATGGACTAATGAATAGGACGGTACTGTTCTCATCTTTTACCTCTGTCCTGAGAAAGATCAGCTGCAGAATGACATCTTTGTACTCTCTCTTCTCTCTCATCATCCTCTTTATGCCAAGTGAAAACTTATTGATGACTCCTTTGAATGGTCCACGTTTTCCTTCATTTCTGAAACATGTTAACAGGAAGAAATGTTTCATAAACATGAAGCATTGACAAGTTTGTATTTCAATAATGTAATTTAATGTATTGTAATACATCATTTGTATAACTATATAATGTAGAATCAATAATTCCCCATATTTGGTAAACTTAGCCAACACAGGGTTTTATGTCTTAGTTAAGTCATTTCTTACGGGAAGGTCTCCTTGAATTTCTCATCAATGCTGTCAGTCAGGCATGAAGTTAACTTCATATTGAGATTTATTTGCTTCCCTTTTTTTGTTTTGTGGATGCCATTGTTCTCAACTATACACTTCAATGTACTGTGAAAACCACGACTTTTCTTAGCCTGAAACAAAATAAACATTTTAAAGACATATTCACAGGAAGTGCACAATCAGTAGTTTTGATGTAATAACAACTAAAGTACGTACAGGATGTATGACCGACTTCAAGATCTTTTTCACATGAACTCTTAGATTTTTCAACCCCCTCACTGAGGCATTTTTCAAAAGCCTGAAAAGTCTCTTCTATTGGTTTCCTGACTTTATCAAGCTCCTGCTTCAGCTCTTCTTCAAGGTCTTTGCACACAGCTGTCTTTATGTCAGCCTGAAACCAAACACAACACATTCAGTATTTAAAGCAATACAACTATAATGCTCCCTGATTCTGTTGGTCTCGAGTACGACCAGCCTTTAATTACTCTGGTTATGCATCTTCTCTGAAGCAACAGAAACTCATGAAATCAACTACCTTGGTGGCTAAAACGTCTGCAGGGGTGACATTACATGTAAGCGGTCTGTCTCTGACTTTCCCATGTTTACACTGAATTTGAGCGTATCCTTCAGCTTACATTTTTTCCATGAAAATGATTAGACGGACAATGTGAGAGGTTTTATTACTTGATCTTACCCCTTCTCTACGGCTCGCCCCGTGCATCAGAGAGAGAATCCCATGAGCTCTAGACACATAGTTTAATGTCTCTGAGTGTTGGTCATTGAGACCTTTCAGGAATTCCTGAAGTTTTGGTATTTCTGTAAAACATTTATTGACATATTGACATTACATTACATATTTGAAAATTGAGCTATATATTTCTGTTATCCAGGGCTCATATATGGAGACTTCACTCACCAGTCTCATCTTGCTGTAGATGTTTCTTTCTTAGAAACTCTTTAGAGCTCACTGTGAACACTTTGAAACATTCATCACTGAAATGTTTCTGAAAAAACAAGATTGAATTCAATAGACTTGCACTTGTAGACAATCTCTATGTTGGATTTTCTGTCAGTCTATAAAACTCACCTTAACCTTGTGTAGTTTGATGAATTCTTCCTTCACTTTTTTTTTGACTTGCGTTTTTTTAGCTATGAAAGCACGAACATCAGCTGCTGAACTATAACAAAAGATTTGTATCAAGTGGAACAGCTCACAGTATTTAGTGTCTACATTGAATGTTCAATTCAAATATCTACTTTTGGTTTCTTAAATCACTCACAGATCATCTGAATATATAAGATCAGATTTGGTGCAGATGAAGTGAATGTTCTGACACTCGCCACCATTTCCCATGTGGCTACTGGCATCTTTCAGGATGTCCCATGGTTCTTTCTCTGCTGCTGCTCGATTAATGTCGGTCACAATCCACACTGTAGAACAACTTCCAATAACCTGGAAGTTCATTATGATTACTGAATGTCAGAGCTTTGTCACAGTTCCCAGACAACACTAATACACAATAAGCAGAATTGAACGTGACTAAATTACCCTTTTCCACATCTGGTCTCTGCTCTTGTTACGGTCCCCATTTCCAGGCAGATCCACAAGTGTGACATGCTGGAGAAGTTTATTATTGGGCACCTTGACAGTCACGCACTTCACCAGTGGCCAATACCACCTCTTCACATCTTTAGCTTCTACACTTCTTGTATATTTGACACATTTATCAGAAAGCTCTTTAGCCTGAAATAAATAATAAAGTAAGATTAAGACAATGCAAGGGAATTTTAAGAACAAACTCCAACTTTAAATTGCTTTCAAAAATTGCATAAAGGAGTTAGAACAGGATAAGATCAAAAAAGGAGATGCATTTAAGAAACCCTATCATTGAAACAACAAAAGCAAAAAGTCAAAATTAAATTAGTAAGTAGCAAACCTGAAGTTGAAAGACTTTTTATTAGGCGATAGTGAATAATTAGGTATTCAATTTAAATTTGAATGTAAACATGATCGTGCCTAGAATTATCCAGGAAGTTCTTGCAAGAAAATTAGTAACTGGTAGATGATGTTTGTTATGATTTTCATATGAAGGATAAATTAGATATGTGTTTGTAGTTATTGAGCACAGATAGATCAAGATACTTTAAGTACTTTTCACAAACTGAATATACTTTTACATTTGTTGGTCTTACCATTAATCTATACCAACCTTGAATGGCTAGAGGGAAAGCAGATTACATAAACCTCCATATTTAACTCTGTCAGACAAGTAAGAATGTTTTCTATGAAGTCATATAATATTTCTAGCCTTACTTACTGATTCACATGTCAGAATCTTCTTCTTGGACAGGAGAAATTCTGGAATTTCTTTGAAATATCTGTTATCCATGAGTTCTTCAGAGGATTTGTTTTTCCATCCTTCTCCATACAGCGCTGAGAGCTTTTCCTCAGTGTCCTCATAACCATCGTCATCTTCCTGTTCTTCTTCCTGATCTTCTTCCTGATCATTTTCCTCATCCACATTATGCTGAAGGAAATTAAACAAGGACCACATCTCATCTCTCCACTCCTGAATGAAAAACATAAAAGCTTAGTTCAATTAGATGGCATGTTGTGTAATTAGCACCTGCATTATTTTCTGCAGCTACATTATAACTTTTAAAATAGCTTCAAGTTAACAAACATATTCAGCTCATTTTACCTCTTTTGTAATGAACTCAATGTGTGCCTCATACTTTGAGTTCTGCATGTTAGCCTCCACTTTAATCATGACTGTGGTACATGCACTGATACTTCCAGAGGGCAAGAGATTCTTCACTCCAATGACAGGCATTTATCAAAGAGCTCTTTCCAGCCCCCGTTTTACCAAAGACACCGACCACCTCCCTCTTGTCTATCTCCAAATCTCTGATTTTATACCTGTTGTACAAGAGGTTAAATATGGTTCATGGGTTAGTTTGAAAAATATACGCCAATATACTAAATATTGTGTTAATAATTAGGAAGAAATCCATCAATGAACAGCTTACTCAAGCAGAATACTATCTTCAGACTAAATTGCTCACTTCACTTCTGCAGAAAACATTTGCTTTCTGAAAGAAAGGTAAATAGTAACAAGGACGTTTTGCAGAGAAAATTCAGTGAAGAGTGCAACAATACAAGAATCTCCCAGAGCTTAAAATCTCATCGCAGTGCAGAACTCCTGAGATGCTGCAGCTTCATAATGTGGCAGGTCTCAGTCCTACTGTCTACTGGTCAGTCAGGTTTAGGATAGTTTCTGCATGGTTCTGCGCCTTAATCCTCTTCCTTGTTTACGGTAAACGCGTCATTTCCAGTTGTTAATGTTTCTGTGTTGCTGGTAGCATACTTCGGCAGCTCCAGCTTGACCCAGTTAATGTTGTTATATTCTTGATCACATCGGCTAATTACCTGTCATCTATCTAAACCTATACTTGTACTTCCTAAGCACTTTCAACTCTCTCGTTATCCTCCTTCTCTTAGCGACTCTCGCTAAATCCTCAATTCTTTATGCTCCTTTCGGCTCTGCTAACGTTAGCTGCTGTAGCTCGGCATCTAGCGATGACATCTTCCTCTTCCTGTTATGCTCTCTCCTGCTCGGTGTGTTTCATGTTTAGCTATTGCTCTGCCTCATTTAGTGATAATGGTACGTCTATTAAATGTAGTTTATACGCAGAGTTGGAGGCGAGTTTTAGAGGGATAGATGAGCGGCTCCGCACCATGGTTAGTCAGCGGTTAGCAACTGTAGCTGTTAGCAAGCCCCCTATAGCCGGTGCGTGCAGACCAGTGGTATCTCCTGTTAGCTGTCCCCCGGCAGGGCCTGAGCAGCCGGGAGACTAGGTGACTGTCCGAAAGAAGTGTTATCAGAAGCCCACGGTTCACCACCAACCGCTTGCTGTTTCTAACAAATTCTCCCCACTCAGTGACACACCAGCTGAGAAGCCAACTCTGAATATCGGTAGCTCAATTTTGAGATATGTTCATGTTGAGACACCAGCGACGACAGTCACGTGCATTCCTGGGGCCAGAGCGGGCGACATAGAAACACATTTGAAACTGCTGGCTAAGGCTAAACGTAAATACAGTAAGATTGTTATTCACGTCGGCGGTAATGACACGCGATTGCGTCAATCGGAGTGTACTAAAGTTAATGTGGAGTCGGTGTGTACATTTGCCAAAACAATGTCGGACTCCGTAGTTTTATCTGGTCCTCTGCCAAATCTTTTGAATGATGACATGTTTAGCCGCATGTCATCATTCCGTCGCTGGCTCTCATGGTGGTGTCCAGATAATGATGTGGGCTTCGTAGACAATTGGCGGACTTTCTGGGGAAGACCTGGTCTGATTAGGAGTGACGGCATCCTACTTTGGCTGGAGCAGATCTCATATCCAATAATATTACAAAGTTTATTAGTAGACCTAATCCATGACAACCCAGAGTTGAGACCAGGAGAAAGAGTTGCAGTCTTACACACTTTCCGGGCAGTCACCCACTCAAATCCCCATAGTGACTGTGTCTGCCCCACGACCACTGTAATTAATCAAATCTATGGTTAACAGAAGAGGAGTTATACATGAAAACCTAATTAAAATAAACACCACCGCTGCAAAAGTGCAACTAAATCGAAAAATTAAATGTGGGCTCTTAAACATCAGATCTTTATCAACAAAAGCTGGATTGGTAAATGATTTAATATCAGATAATAAGATTGATTTATTTTGTCTCACTGAAACCTGGCTGAGACATGAAGAATATGTCAGTCTAAATGAATCCACTTCACCTGGTCATATTAATACTCACATTCCTCGAGGTACTGGCCGAGGAGGTGGAGTTGCGGCCATATTTGACTCAAACCTCTTGATCAATCCTAAGCCTAAACTAAACTATAACTCTTTTGAAAGCCTTGTTCTTACGCTCTCAAACCCAACATGGAAAACAATAAAGCCAGTTTTATTTTTTACTGTGTACCACCCTCCTGGTCCGTATTCTGAATTTCTATCTGAATTCTCAGAATTTTATCAAGTTTAGTCCTTAAAACAAATAAAATAATTATTGTAGGTGACTTTAATATTCATGTGGATGTTGATAGTGACAGCCTTAATAATGCATTTATCTCAATGTTAGATTCAATTGGGTTCAGTCAAAATGTACATGAACCAACTCACTGTTTAAACCACACTCTGGACCTTGTTCTGGGATATGGTGTTGAAATTGAAAGTTTATCAGTGTGTCCACATAATCCTCTTTTATCAGACCATTTTCTAATAACTTTTGAAGTCCTGTTACTGGACTACAAGCCAGTAGGCAAAATGACTTACGCTCGATGTCTATTTGAAAGTGCTGTGACTAAATTTAAGGAAGTGATTCCATCAACACTTATTCAATACCAGGACTCAATATCAATATAATGGAGGACTCCAATGTTAACTTTAGTCCCTCCAAAATTAATCATCTTGTTGATAGCGCTGCAGCCTCACTGCGAATAACACTCAACTCTGTCGCTCCTCTAAAGAAAAAGATCATAAAACAGAAAAAGAAAGCTCCATGGCTTAATTTACAAATCCGCAAACTAAAACAAAAGTCGAGAAATCTTGAAAGTAAATGGCGTTCCGTAATGCCAGAGCAGCTTATTACTCTTCCTTAATAGAAGAAAATAAGAACAACCCCAGGTTTTTTTTCAGCACTGTAGCCAGGCTGACAGAGAGCCACAGCTCTACAGAGCCTTCTATTCCTATATCTCTCAGTAGTGATGACTTCATGAGCTTCTTTAACGATAAAATTATAATTATTAGAGACAAAATGAATCTCCTACTGACCTCAATTGGTAATGACTTAACTTCAACCTCCGGAATTTTAAAAACATTTGTAACTCCTGAAATATATCTAGACTGTTTAACCAACTAACTTCAACAATCTCATCGTCTAAGCCATCAACCTGTCTTTTAGACCCAATTCCAACTAAACTGTTTAAAGAAGTTTTACCCTTAATGAACACCTCGTTATTAAATATGATCAACCTGTCTCTATTATCTGGCTACGTACCACAATCCTTTAAAGTAGCTGTAATAAAACCACTTCTTAAAAAGCCTAATCTTGATCCAGAGGTTTTAGCCAACTATAGGCCAATATCTAACCTTCCCTTTCTCGCTAAGATCCTTGAGAAAGCAGTCGCAAAACAGTTGTGTGACTTTTTACATAATAATAGTTTATTTGAGGTTTTTCAATCTGGATTTAGAGTTCATCATAGCACAGAGACGGCACTGGTGAAAGTTACTAATGACCTTCTATTGGCATCAGACAAAGGACTTGTCTCTGTTCTTGTCTTCTTAGACCTCAGTGCTGCTTTCGACACTGTTGATCATGACATTCTACTACAGAGACTGGAACATTGTGTTGGCATAAAAGTAACCGCATTAAGCTGGTTCAAGTCCTATTTATCTGAGCGATCTCAATTTGTACGTGTTAACGATAAATCCTCCATGACAGCCAAAGTCAGTCTTGGAGTTCCGCAGGGTTCTGTACTTGGACCGATTGTATTCACCTTATATATGCTTCCTTTGGGCAATATTATAAGGAACCACTCTATAAACTTTCATTGCTATGCGGATGATACCCAATTATATCTATCAATTAAACCAGATGAAACCAATCAATTGGCTAAACTTCAAGCATGCTTTAAGGACATAAAAACTTGGATGTTTAGCAACTTCTTGATGTTAAACACAGACAAAACTGAAGTTTTATTAGTTTATTATACTTGGCCCTAAATGCCTCCGAAACACATTTTCTAATGACATAGAAGCTCTGGATGGCATTAATTTGGCCTCTAGCACCACTGTAAGGAATCTTGGCGTCATCTTTGATCAAGATCTGTCGTTTAACTCCCACATAAAACAAATCTCAAGGATTGCCTTCTTTCATCTACGTAACATTGCAAAAATAAGACACATCCTGTCTCAAAATGACGCAGAAAAACTAGTCCATGTATTTGTTACTTCAAGGCTGGATTACTGCAACTCATTGTTATCAGGTTGTCCCAAAAAGTCGCTTAAGACTCTTCAGTTGTTCCAAAATGCAACGGCACGTGTATTGACAAGAACAAGGAAACGGGATCATATTACTCCTGTATTAGCTGCTCTGCACTGGCTCCCGGTAAAATACAGAATATAATTCAAAATCCTTCTCCTGACTTACAAAGCAATTAATGGTCAGGCTCCAGCATATCTTAAAGATCTCATAGTACCTTATAAACCAACTAGAGCATTGCGCTCCCAGACTGCAGGGCTACTTGTAGTTCCTAGAGTCTCTAAGAGTACAATGGGAGCCAGAGCCTTCAGCTATCAAGCTCCTCTCCAGTGGAACCAGCTTCCAGTTTGTGTTCGGGAGGCAGACACACTCTCCACATTTAAGAGTAGGCTAAAGACTTTCCTTTTTGATAAAGCTTATAGTTAGGGCTTGCTCAGGTTTGCCCTGGATCAGCCCCTAGTTATGCTGCTATAGGCTTAGACTGCCGGGGGACACCTCCCTGCTCTCTTCCTTCTCTTCCTCTCTCCTCCCCTCCCTCTCTTCTTCTCCCTCTCTATCTGTATGCATTTATGTAAATGTATGTTACTAACTCCTCATCCGGGGTATCATCCCCGGAGTTTCTGTGTCTCATGTGGCAGGTTGCCACTGATAAAGTTTATGTCAGGATCAGGAATCGTGGCTGCGCCTGCTGCCCTGGTCCTGCTGGACACCGGGAAGCCTTTTTGACATTTTCCTGGATTCATCCAAACTTTCTCTTTTTCAACACAACATAATTTTCTGTCAAATGTTGTATTTGTACTATATTGTTTATCCTGTACATACAACATCTATTGCACGTCTGTCCGTCCTGGGAGAGGGATCCCTCCTCAGTTACTCTCCCTGAGGTTTCTTCCATTTGTTCCCCTTTAATTTTGGGGTTTCTTTTAGGAAGTTTTTCCTTGTGCGATGCGAGGGTCTAAGGACAGAGGGTGTCGTAACCTGTACAGTCTGTAAAGCACACTGAGACAAATGTATCATTTGTGATATTGGGCTATACCAATAAATTTGTTTTGATTTGATTTGATGAAAACTACTGACAATGTACTCAACAGGTTTACTACAGTCTCTAAAACTATGAACATATTTTCTTCTTTGTTTTTTATTGTTGCCTCTTGTCAGCAGGTTTCACATACGGTTACCATGGAAACACAGCTGTTAGTTCTGAGTCGGCCTGGAGGTAAGGTGGCTAACTTTTTATTTAAAAAATAAGTCAGTATGTATTTGCATTACACTAATCTAAGAGCAAAATTAAGACCAGTCTAAAATATCTTAGTGAAACGGGCCGCTGGTCAGAACTGGAACAAGGCCCATATAACAAAGAATATGGAAAGTTTAATAAACGTAATACTCACTTCAGGAAATTATTGAGCTTGTTGTCTTCGTTAGGCAGTTTCTGTTTGACACATCTCATGATGTTTTTCACATCAGACAGAATGATTTCTTCTGTCAGAGTAAAAGTAAAGAACTATTCAGGAACCATGAACCAGTGTATCCAGTAAGCTGCACAATGAAGCACTTTCTCTGCCAATCCAATTTAGGATGCTTCTGACTGTATCATCAGACATATACTATTGCAACATAGTGAAAATGTTGCCCGGGTTTAAAACACCTTCCAGTTAAAGGCCATGGTTAATATGCATTAATGTGATATATAACATGAATGCTGTTGACTGTTTGAGGTGTCCTGATAAGGTTTTAACATACAGCCAATAAGATAGTATTTTTTGTGGCCCAGATATAGCAACAGACATGATACAAAATAAAAATGTAATTACATAGAAGTTTTAACCCTATAGTAGATTGTAATTGTTTAGAAAATAATATAAATACCTGAGTATGATCCTGGTATATCGTCATGTGGTCGTTTTCTTGCTGGTGATTGGCTGGATTCATCCTGAAGATCCAACTTTCTCTTTACTTAAAAAAGTGAAAAAGAAGAGTTTGTTGCATCAGACTCTCACAATATTAAAACATGTTCTCAATACAGTTTAGTCAAAGCAAGATATTACTGTCCATAAAACATCAACACACATACGTGTAATCAATAAGATGCTGTGTATCTCACCTTTATCACTTGTGTCGCTGGTGGACGGACAAACCTGAGGATGAATATTATTTGAATAATAATGAATATTGAATAATATTTGACTATTTGTGATCTAACAGGGTTTGACATGCTTCTCATCCAATATGGGATGAGCCTGGCAAAACCCTGAAGAACACAGAAAAGAGCTAACAAGTGATCACCGTCCGCATCCTTTTCTTCCTCAGTAAACAACACTGATCCAACGAGACAATTCTTCAGTTAAAGATGACTTTGTCTCAGGGCACTTCAGATGCTTATGCATGAAGAATAGAGGCTCGTTCACTGATTACATGCCTGTTAAAGTCAATGTGATTCTCACCTGAGCAGAAACATCTTCTTCATACTCCTGTTGACACTGTAGATGAAAGTAATATTCTAAGTGTCCATGTAAAGTGTTTAGCAGACAATAAAAATATAATCTGTCTGATTGTAATTAATGCCTTAGATTAGATAATACATACATTTAGGAAACTTACTTGAGCAGAAGATTCAACTGTTTCCAGATTTGTTGTGTTTTGTTCCTTCTAGTGACAAAAGAAAATAGTTGCAAATTCATAACAATAAAGACATTCTAATAAATGCTGTCATTAACAATGAGATATTATTTATCCTTTATTTTTAGACGTCATTAAAACTTTTCACAGAACTTTGTGCTTCTGTAAATTCTAAATATATCTACACAAATGAGATGTATGAGACTAAATACAGTATTTGTGTAAATTGTCTTCCCAGTGCAGAACATTACCTTTAACAACTTGAGTCTCTTCTTGAATTTTGACCTTGGTCCCACTGTTGGGATCAATTCAGCAATTTCTTGATCACCCAGACAGTAAAGACTTTCCTTGTCAATGCGTTGATCTGTAATTAATTGGAATTAATTTTTCATGGAAAATTGAGAAATTATTTCAATAACCCAACATATGCCACAGAACAGCAGTTACTGTCAAGTTAATTAACGTGTCCCTTCTGTGTGAAAATATACAAGGTCTTTACCAATAGTGCTTTTGTACTCTCTGAACACAGACACAAATTGTCAGGATTTGTCAACGCTGATCTCTCTCCATGTTCTTAAAACTATATATTTTAAGCATATGTAAGCATTGTACTACAGAACAATGTTTGATCATTGTGTATGTGTGTATGACTAGATGCTCAAATGTTTCAGTATTGGTAGGTTATATCAA
Source organism: Cottoperca gobio (assembly GCF_900634415.1). Taxonomy (NCBI): domain Eukaryota; kingdom Metazoa; phylum Chordata; class Actinopteri; order Perciformes; family Bovichtidae; genus Cottoperca; species Cottoperca gobio. The sequence continues at coordinate 9,947,665 of NC_041362.1, read as the reverse complement.
CAGTGTATAATATATGTGCTCGATGAAGAAGCATGGTAAGACTTTACCTTTGAATGTTTCTATCCACTTGCTGAGATTCCACTCAGTTAATTTGTTGCGAACAAAATCATCCATGACCAAGAACAGCAACTGGAGGATAAACAAATAATTATCTTTAAATCAACCACTACAACTCAGGACAGTTCTGATCAATTAAGTTAATTAGAGGTTATTAAATTGATTATGGCAGACTCAAGGAAGTGTCAAAAGATATTTTTGCTCACAAGTTACGTCACAACTAACTGACTAATCTGTCATTTATTTCTCACAGATGCAAGTGCAAGAAAATAAATGCCAGTAGGCTTATCCCCTTATTCACATGTTGGTGCGTGTATCGGTCGGTATCAGCAAATCATTAAAACATTGTGAATTTCTACAGTAAATAAAACATACTTGGATATTTTGCTGATGTTCACAGCATAAATAAAGGCCCCCCCATTTTACTTTATGACACTTTCCCGCCATACTCTGTCTCTGATTGGCTCACCGCGGAGGCTGAGGCCTGTGTTCACTTTGTCATAAAAGAGAGGTTAAGACAGAATCTCACTTCTTACTAAACTGTAAAAAAAAATACAAAGATTTTGGTTCATTTTGAAAGAATTGATAATATGTATCCTGAGTTCATCGATCTCCCCGATACTAAAACTCTCTATAAATGTGGGGAGAAAACTCTGTGCACTGTTATCATACACTGATACAAACAAGGTGTGTAGCAAATGTCCGTCTGTTTGTCACATCTCATCTGTCTATCCATCCATCTAAATTAAATTACGCTTTATTGACATGAATGCATGACACATCAGACACCTATATTGCTAAAGCAGTACAGAAAACGACAGGTGATTAGTACTCAAATATAAACAGGCTTACAATAATATGCAAATATATTAAATACATACATCAAATACAGGATACATATTGTTTATGTTTTCAAAGAAAAACTATCTCTAATATTTCTCACAGTATAGTTAGAAGTGAGATTCTGTATCAACCTTTTATGACGCAGTAACCTCAGCCTGGCCTCCTGCCCAGGAATGCACATTAACCTGTACAACCTGCTTAAACACTATGCTTTTCTAGTAATTATTTACAGTGTATTATATTGTCTGTAAGACAGTAACTAATGCAGAGATATCTTGGATCATAGCCTATTCACCATTACCTCAGTCAGAAATGTTGGGCGTATGATCAGGGATTTAGCACGGCAACAGGTGGGTGGAAATCTACAAACACAATCTACAACAGTAAACTAATCGACAAGCTCATAACTAATTCACTAGTAGGCTAGTTTGACACTTAACCCACACAGGGTCCCTCAACTGAAGTTGCCTCCTCATCTCACATCCTAAATTCATCATAGCACACAACTACTGCAATTTATAGACCTTGTTCTTAAGGGTTGGGTTACACCTTGAAAAGAAATAAGGGTCACACAGAAATGCACAAGTTCTATTCCCAGTCAGTGATCGAAAAACAAAGACAGCGCAAGTAGACATATCTCCTTTATTAATGGACCACTTCAGGGATTTTCAAACATGTATTATGTATTAAAATATTTGTTCAGGTTTCTTTAGAGAACAAACGTACTGCCTGAACTGTGTAGAAACAGCCAGTATGCTACTAATATGCATTCTAATAAGCATAGTTCATGATGAATATCTGCACAGTAATATAATGTGTTGCCAGATATATTTATCCTCCTCATAATTAAGCACTTTTCCAAATTAACTTCAAATCCATAGTTCAGATACTAATAACTGGATTTTATTGACAAACCATTGTAAATCACACCAACAGGGAAAGTAAATGCCACTGCAAGATTTACAGCAGATTAAAAAAGACTCATAGTATTTTTAGTTTAGCAGAATATTTAACAATTCTGTAGTTTTAGAAAATGAGTCAACAAGGACAAGCTTGACCAAAGGGCAATTTGAGTTGTTGTCATATTAATATATGGTTCAAAGTTAAGGAGGCAATCGTTTTATCACAACTGACAAGTCTTGTTGAACTGAAAGCAATCCTATCACTCTTAAACCTTTCTTTTGTTATAAAGAAGAGAAGAGGGTTAAGATTTACAGACACTGTGGATTAAGAAGATTTGCTAAATTAACAAAGAAAACAAATAAATAATACATCTATCTCATAAATGTCTGGGTTATAAATACAAAATTTAGTAGGCTTCTACATATTATCTTATTGTTTAACTTAGTGTCTCAGTGGACAGTCGAAGTGTACTTACATTTTGTCTGTTCCTCTTTAATGCACGAACATGACTCCTCTAGTGCTTATCTGAATTAAGCGCTTTCTTTTAAATGCTGTTATCTCCACCTCTTACCAGCATGCTCTCTTCAAAGCCCATAGAGCAGGTTCAGCAAGATACATTCAAATTTGAACACGTTGCAGAAACTTGTTTTTGATTTGAATGTTCACCTAACAAATAAACACGCCCAGCAATGAACACACCTAGCAATGAACACGCCTACCATTGTTTAAAAGGCACTGATGGAAGACACATTTGGAATTATATTATTTTATAATAATAATAATAATAATAACAATAATAATAATAATAATAATAATAATAATAATAATAATAATAATAATAATAATAATAACAATAATAATAATAATACATTAGACTTGTGTAGCGCTTTTCAAGTAACTCAAAGATGCTAAACAGAGAGAGTGACACAAAAATAAATGTACAAACGAACAAACGAGAAAAAAAAAGAAAAAAGCTCTTGACAACATTAAGTAGTTTGCAGAATAAGGTTTTTATAATCCAAGCTGAAGTAGAATCACTGTCCTTCAACTGCATCCTATTGTTGGTGCACTGTCGACTCCTACTGGTTGTTCGGGGTACTGCACACGGGGTGTGGTGGACAGCAGGACCTTCCCACTCTTTACACCCTCCCTGCTAATTTTGTCTTTAATTACATATTTTCTATAGTTGCTATATGTATCGTAGTAAAACACAATACAAAGAAGAAGAAGAAGAAGAAGAAGAAGAAGAAGAAGAAGAAGAAGAAGAAGAAGAAGAAGAAGAAGAAGAAGAAGTAGTAACGCTTTCCTTGTGGATTTTGTTATGTGATGTATAATATATTGTCTACACTTTTGCTTAATGTATTTTACCTAGGGTATGACTGTGAGGCTTGTGTTTTTTTATAATTAAAATTATTTGTGGTGTATCTATCAGCATGCTCGAAAAAATAAAAGCGCAATTACATTTATTTTCTTCTGCTTTTCTTTTGCTGTGAACACTAGGTCAGTAGAAGTCAAGGTTTTGCTTTATCCCCTCAGTAGATATATAGATAGATCTGTATGTATGTAACGTTTGAACATGTAGCGTCACAGTCAGTGTCTGTGAATTACTTGGGGTTATTACTGGGGTAATCATGTAATAATAATAATAATAATAATAATAATAATAATAATAAATTATATTTGTAGGCGCCCTTTTCATTTGCTTAAACAGAACTCAAAGAACTCAAGTAATGTAATAACGAGGTAGTATTTATGTTTTTATTGCATCATGCAATAAGTACAAGTATCCAGCCGACATGGACATCCAGATTCAGTGCTAAAACATTTGACATAGATGAACATAACCTCTTGGTCTTGGACTTCGGTCCCAGACTGGACAAATAAAATCTGCCAAATGTTCCCTTCCTAAAACACATTAAAAACATTTCTTAACATCTAAACATAAGAACTCATCAGAAATGAAGAACATTTTACTAAAAAAAGTGAAGCCTCTAATTCAGCAAATAATGAACAAATTAAACATGAAATTAACTTAATCTCCAATCTCACCTAAATCCCGTAAAGTATTTGTTCCCTCAGTAAGACTACCGGTATTAACTTTCCTGTTCCTATAGCTAATGGCCATTTGGATAGTAACACCTTGGTCTAACCTGTGTAACGACAGAAACAGAAAGTTTGTCAATTAATAGGGGAATCGGGGTCGTCCCCCTCCCGGGATACGAGCCCCAGGGCTGGTGTAGATCTTTCTAAAGTCGAGCTAACCGCCAACTGCTAACAGAAGCTCCGTCATCACCTCTTGAAGTCACACTTTTTAGGATGCTGCTATATACAGTATAGTGCAACCGCGCCACAGAATAAAGCCCCACATATAACCATAGAATTAAATCAACACCTCTTTGACACTATATGTAAATATTAAAGAAGTATGTATTTTACTGTATTGGATTGCAGTGGATGTAGCTAACTGTACCAAATATACTGGTGACTCTGCAAATGAGTCCCTGTTCACCTGCCTCCAGTGCCAAGCCCAGCTGACCAGACCTTTCCATGACCCTGCTCAGTGGTGACAGCTGCACCCAGTCTCTGTGGAGCACACCATCCCAGAACTGGCCAAACAACGGCTCCTTCAAGACAGACAAGGTCTTGAGCAGCACCTGACTCGGCAAATTGTCAACCTGCAGCCTGCAAACAGTTTACTCCTGCCTAGGCACATCGTGTATGTACTTTGTGTATGTACCTGTGTGTCTATGTGAAATGTGTAGCCACTTCATCTGCCCAGAAAGGGTCATTTTGAGAGCATGGTCATTAGGGGGCACTGTAAGCAGTACAAAACGAAACTTGGCATTAATTTAGACTTTTATCTAGTTAAAACTTTGTATTATTATCGCCTCATACACCACTAGACTTGTAATTAGAACCACCACACGTTAACTAATGCTATGGCATTTATCATGACCTATAAAGTATACTTCTCAAAGTCTCACCAACAGTACACCAGAGATATGAACACACTCACCACATTCATAAACTAGTTTACTAAAGCATGTGAGTTACAGTATTGTATTGTCTTCCAGTCTTTGTGCTAAGACAGGGGTCGGGAACCTATGGCTTGAGAGTTGCATTCAAGCGCGTGTTAGGAGTTCTAGGTATTGTCACAGTCTGCTCCAGTACTTCTTACCTCAGCCCAGTACTTTTCCACACCCCGCCTCCTTCTCACCTCACCAGCCAGCCACTCCCACCTCATCACCTCACCTTGGGCTCAGGCTGCTGCCAATTAATCAAGCCCTTATTTAAGCCTCTCCCAGTCACTCACTCAGTGCCAGATTGTACTCTGTATCATGCAAGTCTTTCCAGCACTCTTCCCCAAACAGATCTCTCGTTGCCGACCCTGCCTGCCCCTGACCTGCCTGCTTTGCCTGTTTCCCGACCAAGCCTGTTTTGGACCTGTCTGCCTTGCCTCTGTCCCGACCCTCCGCCCGACCCCGATTTACCCCTTGCCTGCTACCTATTGGTTGGTCTTTGTGGATTATTATCATCCCGCTGTGGATCAGTGTACTTGGCTATAACCTGCTCCTGACTACTAATAAAGGTCATTACCAATTGTCCTTTGTTTCCTGTGTGCTGCACTTGGGTCCACCCTCGACTTGTTGTGACAGAACAATCTGGCCTCTCATGGACCCAGCACACACAGCGCCACCTCTGAACCGGATGGAGCAGGTGGAGAACGCCATCCAGCATCACGAGGCGAGGCTCGCCTCGATGACGAACGAGCTACGGCAGTAGGCCATTACCCAGGAGCAAGTGATGGCTACGTTAGTTGCCCAGGTTCAGCAGCTAACGCTAGCTATAAGATCTGCAACTAGTCCTGGGCCTCCTCCAGCTCCGCTGCCGCCAGTTTCAGCTCCATGACCAGCACCGGAGCCACAGGTGGGGACCCCGGAGCGCTATGCCGGTGATACTGAGGGCTGCAACCCGTTCATTACAAACTTTTCTCTCCTGTTCGCCTTTAAGCCAGACACCTTCAATTCGGAGGGGCGCAAGGTGGCTTTCGTGATCACCCACCTGACGGGGTCGGCCGACCTACGCAAGGTCTTTGGCGGAGTTTCCATGGGCCCAGACGCTACCGGAGGTCTGATGAGTCTAAAGCAGGGAGACCGGACGGTAACTGATTATGCGATTGACTTTCGGACCAGAGCTCGCCAGAGTGATTGGAATTCTGCGGCTCAAAGTGACGCCTACCTGCTAGGGCTAGCGGATTATCTTAAAGATGAGCTGGTATCTTTTGAGTTACCATCCTCGCTAGATGGATTAATCGACGGTGCGATTGAGCTACACCCCGGCATGTCCCCTCCTCGTGGTCGCCTGTATTCCCTGTCGGCACCCGAGAGGGAGGCCATGGAAAGTTACATTAATGACTCTCTGGCTGCCGGGATTATCCGTCCCTCGTCCTCATCGGCAGGGGCGGGATTCTTCTTTGTGGAAAAGAAGGACAAGACTCTGAGGCCGTGTATTGAACCTCACTGACATCACGGTAAATAACTGATATCCTCTTCCCCTCATCTCCTCCGCTTTTGAGTTATTGCAGGGGGCTACCATCTTTACAAAGTTGGACCTTCACAATGCCTACCACTTAGTTTGGATCCGGGAGGGCCTCACAAACGCCCCAGCGGTATTCCAGGCATTGGTAAATGATGTTCTTAGAGACATGTTGAACAAGCAGGTGTTCGTATACCTAGACGACATCTTGATCTACTCCCGTACCAAGGTGGAACATGTGCATCATGTCCAGGCCGTCCTTCAATGCCAGCTTGAGAACTCGATGTTTGTAAAAACCGAGAAATGTGAGTTCCATACCACCTCTGTCTCGTTTCTGGGATACATCGTGGGACGGGGGAGCATGCAGATGGACCATGCCAAAGTCTCCGCGGTCACCTCCTGGCCGGTTCCTGTAAGCAGTTACAGCGGTTCCTGGGGTTCACAAACTTTTACCGAAGGTTCATCCACGGCTACAGCACGGTGGCTGCCCCACTCACGGCCCTCACCTCTTCAAAGGTGCTGTATCAGTGGTCATCCTTGGCTGAGGGGGCTTTCCAGAACCTCAGGTCCCGTTTCACCTCTGCTCCCATCCTGCGAGTTCCGGACCCGGAGAGACAGTTCGTGGTGGAGGTGGATGCCTCTAACGTAGGGGTAGGGGCCATCTTGTTGCAGAGGGCGGCCGATGACCAGAAGCTTCACCCCTGTGCCTTCATCTCTAAGAAATTTTCGCCGGCAGAGAGGAATTACGACATCAAGAACCGGGAGTTATTGGCCGTTAAGCTGGCGCTGGAGGAATGGCGTCACTGGCTCGAGGACTGACCACAAGAATTTGGCGTACATCCAATCAGCCAAGAGACTGAACTCCCGGCAGGCCAGGTGGTCCCTATTCTTCACCAGGTTCAAATTTTCTCTGTCCTACCGGCTTGGTTCCCACACATTAAACCAGACGCCCTGTCCCGTCTGTTTGTGAAAGGGGAGGACTCCATCACCGAGCCGGATCCCATCCTTCCAGTTCCTGCCTGCCGGACCGCCTGTTTGTTCCTCTGGATCTTAGATCTGACGTCATTCAATGGGCCCACAGTTCCCGGCCCACCTCCCACTCTGGGATCCAATGGACTAAGGAGATTCTTCTACGGAGATTCTGGTGGGCCACCCTGGAGGAGGACACTCGTGGGTTCGTCAATGCGTGTCTCATTTGTAGTCAGCACAAGCTGTCTCCTGCCGGTCTTCTGCTACCTCTACCAGTGCCCCATCGTCCCTGGTCCCACATCTCTCTAGACTTTGTAACCGGCCTATCTATGTCCAATGGTCATACCACCATCCTGACTATAGTTGACCGGTTCAGCAAGATGGCCAACTTCGTGTCGCTGCCCAAGCTCCCGTCGGCCAAGGAGACTGCGGAACTGGTTCTGCTGCATGTCTTTCGACTCCATGGACTCCCTACCGATGTGGTCTCCGACCAAGGACCCCAGTTCACGTCCATATTCTGGAGGGAGTTTTGTTTGCTCCTGGGGGCCACCGTCAGCCTATCTTCCGGATTCCACCCACAATCAAATGGGCAGACAGAACGGAAAAATCAGGAGATGGAGACAGCGCTTCGGCGCACGATTTCCAAACATCCCTCGGCCTGGCTCAGCAGCTCCTGTGGGTGGAATATGCCCACAATACCCTGGTCAGCTCAGCCACTGGACTGTCCCCATTTCAGTGTTCCTACGGGTTCCAGCCGCCACTGTTCCCCGCATTGGAGAAAGAGGTCTCCTGTCCTTCCGTCCAGGCTTTCATTAACTGCTGCCACCGAACCTGGACCCAGGCTAGAGCTACTCTCCTCCGTTCGACAATACCTGGTCGACTGGGAAGGTTATGGTCCTGAGGAAAGGTGTTGGTTCCTGCGCGACACGTCCTGGATGCCCGGTTGATCAGGGAGTTTCACGGTCCACCCTCGACTTGTTGTGACAGGTATTGCTCAAAGTTGCCCAACCCAACCGAAAAAAAGAAACCTAAAGTCTTGTGGCTTTGTTTTCTATAGGGGCGCGAAAGGTTACTGCTCATGTACTAAATGTCTCCTGTTTTAATTATTGATTTATTTAAATATTTATTTTATAAATAGTCTTATTAATATGCTCTTACGCGCACGCAAACAAATGCATAGCGAAAGAAATAAGCAAAACATATATACAAGATAGAACAAGGGAGGCAATGTTATGTTAAGGGGATGAAAGCCAGAAAGGCTGGAAACCACTGGTTTAATCTTTAACAATGATTTATGAGTTAATCATACGCCTAAGTTTTAATATAAAGTCTGAAAAGTAACTAACTGTCAAATAAGTATGCTGGAGTAAGAAGTACATTATTCCCCTCTGCAATGTAGTGGAGTTGAAGTATAAGGTAACATAAAAAGGAAATGGTAAGTGCCTCAAATGTACCTAACTTCTGTACTTGAGTAAATGTACTAGTTACCTTCCATTGGTGTTACAAAGGATAGCTCAAGAGGGGAGAGTTCTCGTCATTGTAGGTGCACTTGTGACTCCTACTGGTTGTTTGATAAATAATAAGAAATACAAAAATCTTTAAAAAGGTAATGCAAATGGAAAAGGTTTTGCGTGCCTGCACCTACAATGCCAGGTGAGACAATAACAGAAATCCACACCTGTTATCCTGCACTAAATCTGTTAAAGCAGTTTGGTTAAATGCACCTGTAGGTACTACTGTAAATATTATTTTCCTTCATCTAGAATACTTGTATCTTCTCTTGTATCCAATTAATTATCCCATAACTCCAAACTGTATATAAAGTAGTTAAAACAAGCTACACATCAAACCACTACAACAGTAAAATGCTACTTACACACCATTAAATAAATATAATATAATTATGTATATATTACAGTTTTGTTTAGTTTTCAGCATAAAGTGACTTGTTTGGTAAGAGTGTGGCTCCACACAACCTCACTTGCTCTTTTATAATATGGGAATTAAATAAACATGTATAATCAGTCAAAGGAGCCTTTTTTCACCTACACCTGGAGAAGAGGGCAGTGTTTCTAGTTTTGTTTTGTTTTTAGCACAAAGCAGTGACACTTGTTTGATAAGAGTGTGGCTCCACACAACCACACCTTTATAATATGAGAGTTACCAAAACAATTCTAACATTTGTTTTGGGCTTATTGCTTCAGTCATTGATAAACATGTTAGACATGGTTCATATAAAGTAGGCAATGATCTGAAATATGTTGTGACATTTAAACTGCCTGAGAGAGCTTCCAGCGATGACAAACTCATCTATCCGTCAGACCATTATGTATCTGTAAGAAAACTTGAGTTTGGGGATTCAGTTTTTTGATCAGTGCTCATAACGATGGTTCTGACTTGAATTTTTTAATTCACACTTTTTACAAAATGGATTATGGAAATACACTTACAGTATATCTCAAAAGTGAGTACACCCTTTAGATTTTTGCAAATATTCTGTTATATCCTTTCAGGGGATAACATTATCCTACTGAAACTTTGATATAACTTAAAGTAGTCAGTGTGCTGCTTGAATAACAGTATAGATTTATTGTCCTTTGAAAATTACTCAGTACACAGCTGTTAATGTCTAAACAGCTGGCAACAAAAGTGAGTACACCCCATAGTGAACATGTCCTAATTGTGCCCAATGATGTTGTTTTCCCGCCCTGGTGTCATGTGACTTGTTAGTGTTACAAGGATTCAGGTGTAAATGATAAGCAGGGCTGTTAAATTTGGTGTTTTGGGCACAATTCTCTCTGAATGCTGGACAACATGGCACCTCATGGCAAGGAACTCTCTGAGCGGCTGAAAAAAAGGATTATTGCGCTTCACAAAGATGGCCTTGGCTATAAGAAGATTGCCAACACCATGAAAATGAGTTGCAGCACAGTGGCTAAGATCATACAGCGGTTTTCCAGGACAGGTTCCACTCGGAACAGGCCTCGCCAGGGTCGACCAAAGAAGTTGAGTCCACGTGCTCAGCGTCATATCCAGAGGTTGGTTTCCAAAAATAGACGTGCAAGTGCTTCCAGCATTGCTGCAGAGGTTGCAGAAGTGGGATGTCAGCCTGTCAGTGCCCAGACCATACGCCGCACACTGCATCAAATCGGTTTGTATGGCCGTCGCCCCAGACAGAAGCCCCTTCTGAAACCGATGCATAAGAAAGCCCGCAAACAGTTTGCTGAAGACAATGAATCCAAGAACATGAGTTACTGGAACCATGTCCTGTGGTCTGATGAGACCAAAATAAACCTGTTTGGGTCAGATGGTGTCCGGCGTGTGTGGCGGCACCCTGGTGAGGAGTACCAAGACAAATGTGTTTTGCCTACAGTCAAGCATGGTGGTGGCAGCATCATGGTCTGGGGCTGCATGAGTGCTGCCGGCACTGGGGAGCTGCATTTCATTGAGGGACACATGAATTCCAATATATACTGTGACATCCTGCAGCAGAGCATGATCCCCTCTCTTCGGAAACTGGGCCGTAGGGCAGTTTTCCAACATGATAATGACCCTAAACACACCTCCAAGATGACAACGGCCTTGCTGAAGAAGCTGAAGGTTAAGGTGATGGACTGGCCAAGTATGTCTCCAGACCTAAACCCAATTGAGCACATGTGGGGCATCCTCAAGAGGAAGGTGGAGGAGTGCAAGGTGTCCAACATCCGTGCGCTCCGTGATGTCGTCGTGGAGGAGTGGAAGAAGATTCCAGAAGCAACCTGTGCAGCTCTGGTGAATTCCATGCCCAGGAGGGTTAAAGCAGTGCTAGATAACAATGGTGGTCACACAAAATATTGACACTTTGGGCACAATTTAGACATGTTCACTATGGGGTGTACTCACTTTTGTTGCCAGCTGTTTAGACATTAACAGCTGTGTACTGAGTAATTTTCAAAGGACAATAAATCTATACTGTTATTCAAGCAGCACACTGACTACTTTAAGTTATATCAAAGTTTCAGTAGGATAATGTTATCCCCTGAAAGGATATAACAGAATATTTGCAAAAATCTAAAGGGTGTACTCACTTTTGAGATATACTGTATATACAATGTAACAGTTACACTCACAAGATCAAACATTCCCTGAGGACATATTGTCACAACCCCGGCTCTAGGGCAGGACAAACAGACGATAAGGACACGAAATGCCAAAGTGTATATAAGGGATTTATCGGTAAACAAAGGACATAACTTTCGCAGCAAGGTATGCAAACAAAAGACAATGCCAAAAACCCGTGGTTTCCTGACTCAGGCAGGGAGAGAGAGCAGCATCGCGGATGCTGGCCTTTTATGGTCGTGAGATGCGCTGCCCCCAGGTTCTCCAGATCAGACTGACACTGCCATCAGCTCCACTGACACCTTAAAGACATACAACACAGTGACTGACACAAGACAGGTTAAGCAGGGGCCGTCACAATATCAAGAAGCTTTAGTTTAGTTTTTGTTTCAGTGAAGCTGTTTGTGTGTTAAAATTGTTCCTATTGTGTCTACACATCACTTATACCTTCCTGGCATCAACAACAGCTTACTCACCAATGCACACACCCACAAACAGACAAATTCATGCAAAAATAATTCTAAACGTTTATCTGAAAGAGAAACTAACCCTCATGGCATGCGAGGTCTGCCACTTGGTTGCCTGATATCATACCACTGATGTCATTGTTCTTTTTCTCTGTGATCCAACTTTTCTTTCTATTTGTTTTAGTTTGTATAGTGACATGAATCTTTTGAATGTATTCTTTTTCTTGGACATTAATAAGAAAGGAACCGTTAAGAATGGTGATAAGCGTCTGGACTGAAAAGCAGTAATAAAATTCAAATGATGCCCCCTGTCCCATGCCCGTCTGTGTGTCCACATGTTCCATTTTTTCCATTCTTTGAGAAGCCTAAAGTCTGTGTAAAATCCATCCTACAGGTGGAGTTGACATAGTGTTACGGCCAGAGCCGTACCTCAGTACATGTATTGTTGTCCTTCTCCTTTTGTGCCCTCTGTTTGTGTGTCTGAGGCATGGGTGTGTGTGTGTCATGGGTGTGTCTGCCTCCCTCTACAGCTCCACCTGCACACCTGGTCCTCGTTGCTATCAGCCCACCTGCCTCCTATCTAATCAGCCACTCAGCTGTATATCTCCTCCGGTTTCCCTCCACTCATCGTCAGATTGTTGTTTCCACTGCAAGTGGTAGTTGCCTTCAGACCGCTCTCACGCTATCTTTGTAGCTCTGTGTTTTTGGCCAGTTCTAACCTTTTGTCTTTGTATAGTCAGAACCAGCCTTCTGCCTGCCTGCCAGCTCGCCTGCCTGCTTATCCCCTTAATTCTCCAGCACCTCTCACATCCCTGTCTTACTGCTTTAAAATCCTCAATTCTCATTGAATCTCTTTGTCTGTGTTCTGCACCTGGGTCCACTCTGTACTACTGTAACACTTTGATCTATAACAATGGTTCTGACTTGAATTGTTTATTAAGTGCTTATTACCAAATTTGCAAGCGTTTTTCTGTACAGTACACAGTATAAATACATTCTGTAAGAGTTACAAATGCAAGATCACATGTGAGTAAAAATATTTGTGTATTGTAATGTAGATTTGTTTCAGGAAACTTAATTTTAGGTAAGAAGTTTTAGGATTGTTTTAATGAAGGTTTAGACAAGAACAAGGCTGGATAATCATCTGTTTATCTTACAATAGAAACGGATTAAAAGAGAGAACCTTTGAGCAGCTTTCAGGTCCTTTAATAACAACATAAACCATAAAGAAGACAAACTACATGTGGCACTTTGACTCAAACGTGTATTTGATTGAGGTTTGTTGGACAGTACACCATATCAAATACATTGCATGTATTTAGAATCAGCGTAGATTAAAACAAAACAATTGTTCAGTAAACAACAAGAAACCAGATAAATTGAGTTATTACTATCATCTAGATCTCTATATTTCTCATATATGAATGAACACACACAGAAACAATTACTTTGCACTAAGCAACAGTTTTGTCATTGAAAATGATAGAATAAAGATCAAGTTGATTCTTTCAGATGCATAAAGTCAAATCTATCCTACAGTTTGTTTATGATAATATATCAGTCAAAGGAGCATTCTTTCTTTGGAATGAGTACTTTTACATTTGTGACTTTGAAGTACATTTAGCTGATAGTATTTCTGTATTTCAACATAAGAAGGATTTAATTATAATTATATTATATTTAATAGGTATAATCCAGAGTGATGATCACTTCACCTACACCTGGAGAAGAGGATGATGTTTCTAGTTTTGTTTTGCTTTCAGCACAAAGCAGATACACTTGGTCTTATATAATATGGGAGTCAGTTTTTTTTACCATTGCTCATAACGATGGTTCTGACTCTGAATTCACACTTTTTACAAAATAGATTCTGGAAATACTTCATGCAACAGTTACACTCACAAGATCAAACATTCCCAGAGGACATATCAAGAAGCTTTAGTTTTTGTTTCTTTCAGTAAAGCTGTTTGTGTGTTAAAATTGTTCCTATTGTGTCTACACATCACTTATACCTTCCTGGCATCAACAACAGCTGACTCACCAATGCACACACCCAAAACAGACAAATTCATGCAAAAATAATTCTAAACGTTTATCTGAAAGAGAAACTAACCCTCATGGCATGCGAGGTCTGCCACTTGGTTAACAATCACTTGTGTGTGGTTGCCTGATATCATACCACTGATGTCATTGTTCTTTTTCTCTGTGATCCAACTTTTCTTTCTATTTGTTTTAGTTTGTATAGTGACTATATTTTTTTATATTTTTTTTATTCTTTTTCTTGGACATTAATAAGAAAGGAAACGTTAAGAATGGTGATAAGCGTTCATACTGAAAAGCAGTATTAAAATAAAATTCAGATGATACCTGTCCACATTTATGGCCCGTCTGTGTCCACATGTTCCATTCTTTCCATTCTATGAGAATCTTAAAGTCTATGTCAAATCTATCCTACAGTTTGTGCTATAACCAAGGTTCAGCATTAAAGTTAGACATCCATCAAATCATTGACATTTCAGCACGCTCATTTATAAAGTAAAATAACAAATGAAAAACATGAAAATATATTCAAGAAGAAGAAATAAATTGTTAAATCAATAAAAACAAAAAGTGTCTGGGACATCTTAGTGGAGTGGTGGCTAAGACCCGTACAATATAAACCACAATGTCCCTCATTTAAATCCGAGTAAGGAACCCCCCCCTCACATTTTCTACCTGCCTCTAATCACTTAATAGCAAAAGTGTTCTACCAATAATAGAAATCTAAAATCTCTTTGCGTGTAATTCACAACAAGCAAACACAAAGTACACATCAAAACAACACTCAAAGAGTACACGGATAAAAACTTGACAAAAATGGTTGAGATCAAACCCAGAGGCCTAACGTCTCTAATCAGCCTGATGAGCGTTATTCAGAAGTGCTCATCATCAGAGCATTATGTATATTTTAACAAAGGTTTTACCAGAGAAGTGATTCTGTATCTGGACTTCCCATCAGTTCATTGTAGTAGTTCTTCACCATCTCAAGCTCCACTGTAACATCTAAAAAACAAAAAACATATTGTTTAAAACAAGTGCACTATTTATGACACGTTTGGAAATGTATTGACTTCTTAATTTCAGTAAAGTATCTACAGTATTTTTTGTGATTTTGTTACATTCCCTTTACCTGGGATCGAGACACCTTCTGTCTTCAGCGACAGCTCGATTGATTCCTGCATGGTTTCCTCCAGTGTCTCCAGGATCTCCAACTAAATTAGGATGAAAATATTCATCACTTATCACTCACACTGTCAAATATTATGTCAAAAATATTCAAGATGAACTGAATCCTACATGAAATCAGTGTTAAGATGTGTTCACAGGGCTGCTCAGAGTTGGCATTAAGGTTAAATATATAATATATATAATCCTTTGTATGTTTCTGTCTAAGATTAAAATAGTTGAATGTTTGTGAAAGTGTCTGCTGGGTTTTCAGTGGGAAAAGCAGCTTTAAGAATGAATCACATTCCCCTTCAATATAGAAAAATCCTTTATGTAAATGAAGACCTAGAATCATGGATAAAGATAAAGATGTGCAGCACAACATGTTTTACTATATCATCATCACTGCGTGACGTATTATAAAATGTGACAAACCATCAAGTCTCTGAGCTGGTTCAACATATCATCTTTAGCCTGCTCAAACATGATGTTCTTTGAATCATGTACGTGCTTCACAATCGTGTCCCTCATGTTTTTCAGCGAGTCCCGTCCTTTGATTTCTTTTGCTTCTACAATAAAACAGAAAAGAAATTCAATTAAAATGTTCTGCACAATCATCATGAATGTGTATTTTTTATTGTTTCAGGTTTCATATGTCATGATCTTTTATCTTACCTTCATAGCATTCTTTCATGGTGTTCTCGATTGTTGTCGTCAGACTGCTGTAGATCATTTTCTTACGCTCACGGATGATTTCGTTGAGTTTTGTCTTTATTTTTTCTTCCTTAGAGAGAAAATATGAAGCATAAATAAACCTATTTATAAAATAAATCAAGTAAGTACAAATATGGCTCATATTTTACTTTATTTTTCTTTCCTTCCAGATTTTACATGACAAAGCAGTACATTATTCAAACTGACTTTAAAATGGGAGCTGTTTTCCACCATGTGGAAGTGCAGGTCAGACTACGCCTCATCTTTAACTCAATGTCTGTGCACACAGCTGTGTTCATGTCAGCCTCAAACCAAACAAAACCCCATTAGTTATTTTTTCTCCAGTTCTATCTAACTTCTAACTTCTTCATTTACAGTGTATATAAATATGTTGACAGCTAAAAATATCTATTTTTTTGCATTTAATTCTTGAATGTTCAGTCATCAGTTACCAACTTGATGTTTGTGCTCAAGTCTCCATGACCTGGACAAACAGTTTTGATAATGGACTAATGAATAGGACGGTACTGTTCTCATCTTTTACCTCTATCCTGAGAAAGATCAGCTGCAGTGTGACATCTTTGTACTCTCTCTTCTCTCTAATCATCTTCTCTATGCCAAGTGAAAACATATTGATGACTCCTTTGAATGGTCCACGTTTTCCTTCATTTCTAAAACATGTTAACAGGAAGAAATGTTTCATAAACATGAAGCATTGACAAGTTTGTATTTCAATAATGTAATTTAATGTATTGTAATATATCATTTGTATAACTATATAATGTAGAATCAATAATTCCCCATATTTTGTAAACTTAGCCAACACAGGGTTTTATGTCTTAGTTAAGTCATTTCTTACGGGAAGGTCTCCTTGAATTTCTCATCAATGCTGTCAGTCAGGCATGAAGTTAACTTCATATTGAGATTTATTTGCGTCCCTTTTTGTGTTTTGTGGATGCCATTGTTCACAACTATACACTTCAATATACTGTGAAAAGCACTACCCGACTTATTCTGAAACAAAACAGAAACATTTTAAAGACATATTCACAGGAAGTGAAAAATCAGTATCAGTTTTGATGGAATAACAACTAAAGTACATACAGGATGTATGACCGACTTCAAGTCTTTTTCACATGAACTCTTAGATTTTTCAACCCCCTCACTGAGGCATTTTTCAAAAGCCTGAAAAGTCTCTTCTATTGGTTTCCTGACTTTATCAAGCTCCTGCTTCAGCTCTTCTTCAAGGTCTTTGCACACATCTGTCTTTATGTCAGCCTGAAACCAAACACAACACATTCAGTATTTAAAGCAATACAACTATAATGCTCCCTGATTCTGTTGGTCTCGAGTACGACCAGCCTTTAATTACTCTGGTTATGCATCTTCTCTGAAGCAACAGAAACTCATGAAATCAACTACCTTGGTGACTAAAACGTCTGCAGGGGTGACATTACATGTAAGCGGTCTGTCTCTGACTTTCCCATGTTTACACTGAATTTGAGCGTATCCTTCAGCTTACATTTTTGCCATGAAAATGATTAGACAAAGACAATGTGAGAGGTTTTATTACTTGATCTTACCCCTTCTCTACGGCTCGCCCCGTGCATCAGAGAGAGAATCCCTCGAGCTCTAGACACATAGTTTAATGTCTCCGAGTGCCAGTCATTGAGATCTTGCAGGAATTCCTGAAGTTTTGGTATTTCTGTAAAACATTTAAATTATATATTGACATTACATATATAAATTAAAATTAATTTGATTCGTGATTAAAGTAAACAAAATAATGTATTGGAGTTATTACGGAGCTAAATCTAAAGCTAAACCAAAAGTTTTGATCATTGGAAAAAAGGAAAGCTTTCAAAAACTTTCAAATATATATATTATTTTGATTCAGTTCTGTTATTTTGATTTGAGTTTTTTTAATTTGCAAATTCTATTTTTTCAGATTCAGATATAAAATAAATTGCTTTCAGTTTCAGACTTTTGGCCCTGATCTGGTGTGGCTTCAACTGAGCGGGGCGTTGAAATGTGACTGACAGCAAAGCAAAGAAGGCTGAGGACTTTCCTCAATCACGTTGCCTTCAGGAAACGTAGGTACAAGTATGATTCAACACTTTCTATACACCATATTCCCGTGATTGGCAGTAAAATAAATCCATTAAGATCCGTTAAGCAATCAGTCATGGACCGTAGGCTACTCAGTACCAATATCAGTATAAGAGCAATAAAATAACTAAAACTTGAGCTGGACACTGTAAAGAGTGTAAAACTCATTAACACTATAGCTAACAGCATAAAACTAGTTCATGCAATGTGTATTTTCCATGTATGTCCCTATGTTACAAAAATGACCCATTATCATAATATTTTGGATATTTACCCTGAATATCTGTTAAAAATAGCGAGCAGGTTCTCCTGGTGGAGCAGTCACAAGCGCCGAGCGAATACTACGCTGCGTCCACACTGCTAAGTGGAAGTGGGAAACTTCAATCCCTGAAGTGTGACTGTTGA
The DNA here is from genome assembly GCF_900634415.1 of Cottoperca gobio. Classification (NCBI taxonomy): domain Eukaryota; kingdom Metazoa; phylum Chordata; class Actinopteri; order Perciformes; family Bovichtidae; genus Cottoperca; species Cottoperca gobio. The sequence continues at coordinate 9,929,360 of NC_041362.1, read as the reverse complement.
ACTGCACAATCTGTCAGTTTATTGATCTTGTACTGCTATTGGTACCGAATACGGTCTAAGACAACTTGCTTAACAGAACTTTGTGACGGGCGTCAGTTTATTTACTGCCAATCACAGAAATATGGTGTATAGAAAGTGTTGAATTGTACTTCTCATGATACCTATGTTTCCTGAAGGCAACATGATTGAGGAAGGTCCTCAGACTTCTTTGTTTTGCTGTCACTCACATTTAAACACCTCTCAGTTAAAGCCAAGCCCCCCCACATCAGATCAGGACCAAAAGTCTCAAACTGAATAAAATATGATCTGAAAGTAAAAAAGATCTGAAACCCCAAAAATTGATTTGAAACTGAAAAAATAACATTTGCAAATGAAAATTTCAGCTCCATAAGTTATAGACTGTATTTCTGTTATCCAGGGCTCATGCATGGAGACTTCACTCACCAGTGTCATCTTGCTGTAGACGTTTCTTTCTTAGAAACTCTTTGGAGCTCACTGTGAACACTTTGAAACATTCATCACTGAAATGTTTCTGGAAAAACATGATTTGATTTTAATACAGACTTGCAGTTGTAGACAATCTTTATGTTTATGTTATGTAGTCTATACAACTCACCTTAACCTGGTTTAGTTTGCTGAATTCTTGCCTCACTTTTTTCTTTGCTTGCTCGTTTTTTTTAAGTATGAAAGCACGAACACCAGCTGCTGAACTATAAGAAAAGATTTGTATCAAGTGGAACAGCTCACAGTATTTGGAGCACAAAGCTCAAATGTACCTGTACTCTGGTTATGATCGGGCATTGTTTCATAAATCTGGATATGACAGCTTCAGGACTCTGGTAAGAACAGGGATACTTACTCCGGTTTCTGATCATTCTCTGCTATGTTGCAGGTGTGACATGAACTCAAATAATGTAGAATTTAATCAGAAAAACATGAAATTTGATGATGTAATATAATTATGATAAACAAGCTGAAATAATGTGAAAGTCTTACTTCTGTATTACAATGTAAATTATTTCTTATATGTATTCTCGCTCTTGCTTTTCATCACCAGTGATCACAATGAGAAGTGTCTAAACTGAATGTTCAATTCAAATATCTACTTTTGGTATCTTAAATCACTCACAGATCATCTGAATCTTCAATAAGATCAGATTTGGTGCAAATGAAGTGAATGTTCTGACACTCGCCACCATTTCCCATGTGGCTACTGGCATCTCTCAGGATGTCCCATGGTTCCTTCTCTGATGCTGCTCGATTAATGTCGGTCACAATCCACACTGTAGAACAACTTTCAACAACCTGGAAGTTCATTATGATTACTGAATGTCAGAGCTTTGTCACAGTTCCCAGACAACACTAATACACAATAAGGAGAATTGAACGTGAATAAATTACCCTTTTCCACATCTGGTCTCTGCTCTTGTTACGGTCCCCATTTCCAGGCAGATCCACAAGTGTGACATGCTGGAGAAGTTTATTATTGGGTACCTTGACAGTCACGCACTTCACCAGTGGCCAATACCACCTCTTCACATCTTTAGCGTCTTCGTCTTCTGAGTCACTTCTTGTGTATTTGACACATTTAGCAGAAAGCTCTTTAGCCTGAAATAAATAATAAAGTAAGATTAGACAATGCAAGGGAATTTCATTTTTAAGAACAAACTCCAACTTTAAATTGCTTTCAAAAGTTGCTTAAAATAGTTAGAACAGGATAAGATTAAAAAAGAAGAATGCATTTAAGAAACCCAATCATTGAAACAACAAAAGCAAAAAGTAGTAAGTAGCAAACCTGAAGTTGAAAGACTTTTTATTAGGCGATAGTGAATAATTAGGTATTCAATTTAAATTTGAATGTAAACATGATCGTGCCTAGAATTATCCAGGAAGTTCTTGCAAGAAAATTAGTAACTGGTAGATGATGTTTGTTATGATTTTCATATGAAGGATAAATTAGATATGTGTTTGTACTTATTGAGCACAGATAGATCAAGATACTTTAAGTACTTTTCACAAACTGAATATACTTTTACATTTGTTAGTCTACCATTAATCTACACCAACCTTGAATGGCTAGAGGGAAAGCAGATTACATAAACCTCCATATTTAACTCTGTCAGAGAAGTAAGAATGTTTTCTATGAAGTCATATAATATTTCTAGCCTTACTTACTGATTCACATGTCAGAATCTTCTTCTTGGACTGGAGAAATTCTGGAATTTCTTTGAAATATCTGTTATCCATGAGGTTTTCAGAGGATTTGTTTTTCCATCCTTCTCCATACAGCGCTGAGAGCTTTTCCTCAGTGTCCTCACAACCATCGTCATCTTCCTGATCTTCTTCCTGATCTTCTTCCTGATCATTTTCCTCATCCACATTACGTTGAAGGAAATTAAACAAGGACCACATCTCATCTCTCCACTCCTGAATGAAAAACATAAAAGCTTAGTTCAATTAGATGGCATGTTGTGTAATTAACACCTGCATTATTTTCTGCAGCTACATTATAACTTTTTAGCTTCAAGTTAACAAACATATTCAGCTCATTTTACCTCTTTTGTAATGAACTCAATGTGTGCCTCATACTTTGAGTTATGCATGTTAGCCTCCACTTTAATCATGACTGTGGTACATGCACTGATACTTCCAGAGGGCAAGAGGTTCTTCACTCCAATGACGGCATTTATCAAAGAGCTCTTTCCAGCCCCCGTTTTGCCAAAGACACCGACCACCTCCCTCTTGTCTGTCTCCAAATGCCTGATATTATACCTGTTGTACAAGAGGTTAAATATGGTTCATGGGTTAGTTTGAAAAATATACACCAATATACTAAAGATTATGTCAAAAATCAGGAAGAAATCCATCAATGAACAGCCTACTCAAGCATAATACTATCTTCAGACTAAATTGCTCACTTCACTTCTGCAGAAAACATTTGCTTTCTGAAAGAAAGGTAAATAGTAACAAGGACGTTTTGCAGAGAAAATTTAGTGAAGAGTGCAACAATACAAGAATCTCACAGAGCTTAAAATCTCATCGCAGTGCAGACCTGCTGAGATGCTGCAGCTTCATAATGTGGCAGGTCTCAGTCCTACTGTCTACTGGTCAGTCAGGCTTAGGATAGTTTCTGCATGGTTCTGCGCCTTAATCCTCTTCCGTGATTACGGTAAGCGCGTCATTTCCGGTTGTTAATGTTTCTGTGTTGCTGGTAGCATACTTCGGCTGCTCCAGCTTGACCCAGTTAATTTTGTTATATTCTGGATCACATCGGCTAATTACCTGTCATCTATCTAAACCTATACTTGTACTTCCTAAGCACTTACAACTCTCTCGTTATCCTCCTTCTCTTAGCGACTCTCGCTAAATCCTCAATTCTTTACGCTCCTTTCGGCTCTGCTAACGTTAGCTGCTGTAGCTCGGCAGCTAGCGATGACATCTTCCTCTTCCTGTTATGCTCTCTCCTGCTCGGTGTGTTTCATGTTTAGCTATTGCTCTGCCTCCTTTAGTGATAATGGTACGTCTATTAAATGTAGTTTATACGCAGGGTTGGAGGCGAGTTTTAGAGGGATAGATGAGCGGCTCCGCACCATGGTTAGTCAGCGGTTAGCAACTGTAGCTGTTAGCAAGCCCCCTATAGCCAGTGCGGGCCAACCAGTGGTATCTCCTGTTAGCTGTCCCCCGGCGGGGCCCGAGCAGCCGGGAGACTGGGTGACTGTCCGAAAGAAGTGTTATCAGAAGCCCACGGTTCACCACCAACCGCTTGCTGTTTTTAACAAATTCTCCCCACTCAGTGACACACCAGCTGAGAAGCCAACTCTGGTTATCGGTAGCTCAATTTTGAGATATGTTCATTTTGAGACACCAGCGACGACAGTCACGTGCATTCCTGGGGCCAGAGCGGGCGACATAGAAGCACATTTGAAACTGCTGGCTAAGGCTAAACGTAAATACAGTAAGATTGTTATTCACGTCGGCGGTAATGACACGCGATTGCGTCAATCGGAGTGTACTAAAGTTAATGTGGAGTCGGTGTGTACATTTGCCAAAACAATGTCGGACTCCGTAGTTTTATCTGGTCCTCTGCCAAATCTTTTGAATGATGACATGTTTAGCCGCATGTCATCATTCCGTCGCTGGCTCTCATGGTGGTGTCCAGATAATGATGTGGGCTTCGTAGACAATTGGCGGACTTTCTGGGGAAGACCTGGTCTGATTAGGAGTGATGGCATCCATCCTACTTTGGCTGGAGCAGATCTCATATCCAATAATATTACAAAGTTTATTAGTAGACCTAATCCATGACAACCCAGAGTTGAGACCAGGAGAAAGAGTTGCAGTCTTACACACTTTCCGGGCAGTCACCCACTCAAATCCCCATAGTGACTGTGTCTGCCCCATGACCAAATCTATGGTTAACAGAAGAGGAGTTATACATGAAAATCTAATTAAAATAAACACCACCGCTGCAAAAGTGCAACTAAATCGAAAAATTAAATGTGGGCTATTAAACATCAGATCTTTATCAACGAAAGCTGGATTGGTAAATTATTTAATATCAGATAATAAGATTGATTTATTTTGTCTCACTGAAACCTGGCTGAGACATGAAGAATATGTCAGTCTATATTAATACTCATATTCCTCGAGGTACTGGCCGAGGAGGTGGAGTTGCGGCCATATTTGACTCAAACCTCTTGATCAATCCTAAGCCTAAACTAAACTATAACTCTTTTGAAAGCCTTGTTCTTACGCTCTCAAACCCAACATGGAAAACAATAAAGCCAGTTTTATTTGTTACTGTGTACCGCCCTCCTGGTCCGTATTCTGAATTTCTATCTGAATTCTCAGAATTGTTATCAAGTTTAGTCCTTAAAACAGATAAAGTAATTATTGTAGGTGACTTTAATATTCATGTAGATATTGATAGTGACAGCCTTAATAATGCATTTATCTCAATATTAGATTCAATTGGGTTCAGTCAAAATGTACATGAACCAACTCACTGTTTAAACCACACTCTGGACCTTGTTCTGGGATATGGTGTTGAAATTGAAAGTTTATCAGTGTGTCCACATAATCCTCTTTTATCAGACCATTTTCTAATAACTTTTGAAGTCCTATTACTGGACTACAAGCCAGTAGACAAAATATCCTACGCTCGATGTCTATCTGAAAGTGCTGTGACTAATTTTAAGGAAGTGATTCCATCAGCACTTAATTCAATACCAGGACTCAATATCAATATAACAGAGGACTCCAATGCTAACTTTAGTTTCTCCCAAATTAATCATCTTGTTGATAGCGCTGCAGCCTCACTGCGAATAACACTCAACTCTGTCGCTCCTCTAAAGAAAAAGAAAGCTCCATGGCTTAATTTACAAAGTTGCAAACTAAAACAAAAGTCGAGAAATCTTGAAAGTAAATGGCGTTCCGTAATGCCAGAGCAGCTTATTACTCTTCCTTAATAGAAGAAAATAAGAACAACCCCAGGTTTCTTTTCAGCACTGTTGCCAGGCTGACAGAGAGCCACAGCTCTACAGAGCCTTCTATTCCTATATCTCTCAGTAGTGACGACTTCATGAGCTTCTTTAACGATAAAATTATAATTATTAGAGACAAAATTAATCTCCTCCTGACCTCAATTGGTAATGACTTAACGTCAACCTCCGGAATTTTAAAAACATTAGTAACTCCTGAAATATATCTAGACTGTTTTACTCCAATCAACCTTAACCAACTAACTTCAACAATCTCATCGTCTAAGCATCAACCTGTCTTTTAGACCCGATTCCAACTAAACTGTTTAAAGAAGTTTTACCCTTAATGAACACCTCGTTATTAAATATGATCAACCTGTCTCTATTATCTGGCTACGTACCACAATCCTTTAAAGTAGCTGTAATAAAACCACTTCTTAAAAAGCCTAATCTTGATCCAGAGGTTTTAGCCAACTATAGGCCGATATCTAACCTTCCCTTTCTCGATCCTTGAGAAAGCAGTTGCAAAACAGTTATGTGATTTTTTTACATAATAATAGTTTATTTGAGGTTTTTCAATCTGGATTTAGAGTTCATCATAGCAAAGAGACGGCACTGGTGAAAGTTACCAATGACCTTCTATTGGCATCAGACAAAGGACTTGTCTCTGTTCTTGTCTTGTTAGACCTCTGTGCTGCTTTCGACACTGTTGATCATGACATTCTACTACAGAGACTGGAAGATTGTGTTGGCATAAAAGTAACCGCATTAAGCTGGTTCAAGTCCTATTTATCTGAGCGATCTCAATTTGTACGTGTTAACGATAAATCCTCCATGATAGCCAAAGTCAGTCTTGGAGTTCCGTAGGGTTTTGTACTTGGACCGATTCTATTCACCTTATATATGCTTCCTTTGGGCAATATTATAAGGAACCACTCTATAAACTTTCATTGCTATGCGGATGATGCCCAATTATATCTATCAATTAAACCAGATGAAACCAATCACTTGGCTAAACTTCAAGCATGCCTTAAGGACATAAAAACTTGGATGTTTAGCAACTTATTGATGTTAAACACAGACAAAACTGAAGTTTTATTAGTTTATTATACTTGGCCCTAAATGCCTCTGAAACACATTTTCTAATGACATAGAAGCTCTGGATGGCATTAATTTGGCCTCTAGCACCACTGTAAGGAATCTTGGCGTCATCTTTGATCAAGATCTGTCGTTTAACTCCCACATAAAACAAATCTCAAGGATTGCCTTCTTTCATCTACGTAACATTGCAAAAATAAGACACATCCTGTCTCAAAATGACTGCAGAAAAACTAGTCCATGCATTTGTTACTTCAAGGCTGGATTACTGCAACTCATTGTTATCAGGTTGTCCCAAAAAGTCGCTTAAGACTCTTCAGTTGATCCGAAATGCAGCGGCACGTGTATTGACAAGAACAAGGAAACGGGATCATATTACTCCTGTATTAGCTGCTCTGCACTGGCTCCTGGTAAAATACAGAATATAATTCAAAATCCTTCTCCTGACTTACAAAGCAATTAATGGTCAGGCTCCAGCATATCTTAAAGATCTCATAGTACCTTATAAACCAACTAGAGCATTGCGCTCCCAGACTGCAGGGTTACTTGTAGTTCCTAGAGTCTCTAAGAGTACAATGGGAGCCAGAGCCTTCAGCTATCAAGCTCCTCTCCAGTGGAACCAGCTTCCAGTTTGTGTTCGGGAGGCAGACACACTCTCCACATTTAAGAGTAGGCTAAAGACTTTCCTTTTTGATAAAGCTTATAGTTAGGGCTTGCTCAGGTTTGCCCTGGATCAGCCCCTAGTTATGCTGCTATAGGCTTAGACTGCCGGGGGACATCTCCCTGCTCTCTTCCTTCTCTTCCTCTCTCCTCCCTCCCTCTCTTCTCCCTCTCTATCTGTATTCATTTATGTAAATGTATGTTACTAACTCATCATCTGGGGTATCATCCCCAGAGTTTCTGTGTGGCAGGTTGCCACTGATAAAGTTTATGTCAGGATCAGGAATCGTGGCTGCGCCTGCTGCCCTGGTCCTGCTGGACACCGGGAAGCCTTTTTGACATTTTCCTGGATTCATCCAAACTTTCTCTTTTTCAACACACATCATTTTCTGTCAAATGTTGTATTTGTACTATGTTGTTTATCCTGTACATACAACATCTATTGCACGTCTGTCCGTCCTGGGAGAGGGATCCCTCCTCAGTTGCTCTCCCTGTGGTTTCTTCCATTTTTTCCCCCTTTAATTATGGGGTTTCTTTTAGGAAGTTTTTTCTTGTGCGATGCGAGGGTCTAAGGACAGAGGGTGTCGTAACCTGTACAGTCTGTAAAGCACACTGAGACAAATGTATAATTTGTGATATTGGGCTATACAAATAAATTTGATTTGATTTGATTTGATGAAAACTACTGACGATGTCCTCAACAGGTTTACTACAGTCTCTAAAATTATGAACATGTTTTCTTCTTTATTTTTATTGGTGCCTCTTGTCAGCAAGTGTCACAGGCGGTTACCATGGAAACACAGCTGTTAGTTCTGAGTCGGTGTGGAGGTAAGGTGGCTAACTTTTTATTTAGAAAATAAGTCAGTATGTATTTGCATTACACTAATCTAAGAGCAAAATTAAGACCAGTCTAAAATATCTTAGTGAAACGGGCCGCTGGTCAGAATTGGAACAAGGCCCATATAACAAAGAATATGGAAAGTTTAATAAACGTAATACTCACTTCAGGAAATTATTGAGCTTGTTGTCTTCGTTAGGCAGTTTCTGTTTGACACATCTCATGATGTTTTTCACATCAGACAGAATGATTTCTTCTGTCAGAGTAAAAGTAAAGAACTATTCAGGAACCATGAACCAGTGTATCCAGTAAGCTGCACAATGAAGCACTTTCTCTGCCAATCCAATTTAGAATGCTTCAGACTGTATCATCAGACATATACTATTGCAACATAGTGAAAATGTTGCCCGGGTTTAAAACACCTTCCAGTTAAAGGCCATGGTTACGTTATATACTTATAACCCTTGTTGACATGGATACCTGCAAGTTAATATGCATTAATGGGATATGTAACATGAATGCTGTTGACTGTTTGAGTTGTCCTGATAAGATTTTAACATACAGCCAATAAGATAGTATTTTTTGTGGCCCAGATATAGCAACAGACATGATACAAAATAAAAATGTAATTACATAGAAGTTTTAACCCTATAGTAGGTTGTAATTGTTTAGAAAATAATATAAATACCTGAGTATGATCCTGGTATATCGTCATGTGGTCGTTTTCTTGCTGGTGATTGGCTGGATTCATCCTGAAGATCCAACTTTCTCTTTACTTAAAAAAGTGAAAAAGAAGAGTTTGTTGCATCAGACTCTCACAATATTAAAACATGTTCTCAATACAGTTTAGTCAAAGCAAGATATTACTGTCCATAAAACATCAACACACATACATGTAATCAATAAGATGCTGTGTATCTCACCTTTATCACTTGTGTCGCTGGTGGACGGACAAACCTGAGGATGAATATGAATATTTTACTATTTGTCCTCTATTAACAGGGTTTTACATGCTTGAACACACAACTTTACAATTCTCACAGTTAAATGTGCATTTATGTTTTCAGCTAATCTGGGATGAGCCTGGAAAAACCCTGGAAAGTTTGAAGAACACAGAAAAGAGCCAACAAGTGATCACGGTCTTCAGTTAAAGATAATGATGAGGACTTCCGGTTATGATGGCTCGTTAGGAAGACGCAACTATCAGTGCTCCGCCAATTTCTGTCTTAAATCCTAATTTTACCCACGTTTTATGTCAACCCATCGTTTCTATTCCACGGAAAAGACGGTTAAATGCCGGCTGCAGCAGGGAAATCAGCTAAAGGATGACCAAAAACCACTTCAGTCTAAGCTAAAAAACTTTGGAGCATCCAAGCTACACGTGGAAGCTAAAGAAAGTTATGCTAGCGCTAGCATTGCGCCAGCCATGACCTCTGTTGAGACGGGCGAGGCCGCGCGGTGGGAAGCAGGCTCGGAAGAAATCCTGATTGCCATAGGCTCCCTAAAGTCGGACTTTTCCCCAAGACTTGATGGCATGCTAACAGCAATAGAGGGGATGAGACAGGAGATACGGGCATGCTCAGAACCAATGGCAGAGGCTGAAGTAAGAATGTCATCTACCGAGGACAACATGAGCTCCCTGCAAGATAAAGTGAACACGCTTGAAGTTAAAAACACGAAGCTAGAGGATAAAGTTGAAGACTTGGAGGCAAGATCCAGGTTATCTAAATTGAGAATGGTGAACTTGCCAGAAGATGCTGAAAGAGGGGATGCTTGTGCTTTCCTCGAAAAATGGATCCCAGAGGTGTTAGATTTGGCACCGCTAAATTCAAAGTTTATACTGGAGAGAGCTCACAGAATCGGCCAGAGGAGGGATGCAAATGCCCCACCAAGAACTTTGATCATGAAATCCCTAAACTACAGGGACAGGATGGTTGTAACGAAGGCAGCCAGGGCAAAACAACATATCCTATTTAAAGACCAGCAGGTGAGATTTTATCCAGACTTGGCTGCAGGAGTGCACAAGCGGCAGAAGATGTTCGATAATGTCCGTCAGAAACTACGGATCCTGGGGATTTGGTATGGCATGCTATTGCCGGCTAGGCTCCTGGTGACCTACAAGGACAAGTCGCACACTTTTGAGAACCCGTCTGCTGTGGAGAACTTCATCGAGCGGATAGCAAGAGAGGAGGGACAGGCTGAGTAACGTAACCTGTGGCTGCGGCTAAAGGGCTAATATGGGCTAACTGTGTGCAGGTATCATGACTTATTTTCTTTAAGTATTTGCGGTCGGGCATCTTGGATATGTCGGGACATATCGAACTACTTGAACTGAATGACTGACACTGACCAAATGTTCTGTTTATATGTTCGGGTGGTCACGAGTGTTTATATAACATCGGGATCTGATACCACACATGGGACGCTAATTACGTTAGCCCTGACCTAGCACTTATTTCTGGGTTGTTTTTATTTAATTTTTTATGTTTACACCATACTTCTCAGTATCTCACCAATGTTGCATGGCGTATTTAAGTTACAAGCTTGAAAGCAATAGCTTTAAATGAGGTTGAGTTAATAAGTACTACTGAGGCCAGCTCTTAGGGGTATTGTCTCTGATAACTAGCTATTCAGCTACATTTGTGATAAGCCCTGCAATGGTTGTTTAACAAAACGGGTAAGTGCTGTTAGGGTGGAGACATTCGGGGAAGGTGGTAAAGGTTCACAGGGTTGGATGGGGTTTGGAACATCCGTGTTATGTTTCTTAATGTTTTTTAAATGTATTTTTTATTTGTATGTACATGTGGGTAACCTAATCTGTGTCAAAGGTCATGTCGCAGTAATGTACTTCATTTTGTTATGTCTTGGATGTGGAAGTTTGTGTACTGTCTTATGTAGTGTCTATATATGTTAAAAAACAATAAAGAAAGTGTTAAAAAAAAAGATGATGACTCAGGTCACAAGTTGCATCACGAATAATCATACAACCATAACAAACTGACCATCTGCAATTTCTTTCTCAGAGAGTCTGCTCTGCTTATTACTTGCAAGTTATGAACTTCATATAGACATTTACATCAACATGAGCTTGTAAATGTTAATATGAGAAAACAAAATCAAGGGGAATGTACACTAACCTGACTAAACAATACGCTATCCTAACATTTACAGAGTATGATATCTGTAAATCAGTAACTAATGACACATCTTAGATCATACTCATTACAAACAATTTGAAGATCTTATAAAAAATATTCTGCATGATGATCAATTATAGATTTATTTTTACAGATTAAACTAACAGTTTATAAAAGAGCTGCAGGTTGCAGACCCCTGCCCATGGTGCTCTCGCACCATGTGCTGGGTGTTGCCACCCTCAATGCCAACACCAACTTCACTGCACAACACCCTGATTACATGGGAGGTGTCACCAATGCACGGTGGATAATCATCAAGGAGCGGGGCAAAGAGCTTATAATGCCACATAAGAAGAGGCGCATGGAGGGCACGCCCCACCTCCAAAAGCACATAACGGGCAAAACCCTGGAAAGTTTGAAGAACGCAGAAAAGAGCCAACAAGTGATCACGGTCTTCAGTTAAAGAGGACTTTGTCTCAGGGCACTTCAGATGATTATGCATGAAGAATAGAGGCTCGTTCACTGATTACATGCCTGTTAAAGTCAATGTGATTCTCACCTGAGCAGAAACATCTTCTTCTTCATACTCCTGTTTACACTGTAGATAAAAGTGATACTCTAAGTGTCCATGTAAAGTGTTTAGCAGACAATACAAATATAATCTGTCTGATTGTAATTAATGCCTTAGATTAGATGATACATACATTTAGGAAACTTACTTGAGCAGAAGATTCAACTGTTTCCGGATTTGTTGTGTTTTGTTCTTCCTAGTGACAAAAGAAAATAGTTGCAAATTCATAACAATAAAGACATTCTAATAAATGCTGTTATTAACAATGAGATATTATTTATCTTTTATTTTTAGACGTCATTAAAACTTTTCACAGAACTTTGTGCTTCTGTAAATTCTAAATATATCTACACAAATGAGATGTATGAGACTAAATACAGTATTTGTGTAAATTGTCTTCCCAGTGCAGAACATTACCTTTAACAACTTGAGTCTCTTCTTGAATTTTGACCTTGGTCCCACTGTTGGGATCAAGTCAGCAATTTCTTGATCACCCAGACAGTAAAGACTTTCCTTGTCAATGCCTTGATCTGTAATTAATTGTAATTAATTTCTCATGGAAAATTGAGAAATCATTTCAATAACCCAACATATGCCACAGAACAGCAGTTACTGTCAAGTTAATTAACGTGTCCCTTCTGTGTGAAAATATACAAGGTACTTTACCAATAGTGCTTTTGTACTCTCTGAACACAGACACAAATTGTCAGGATTTGTCAACGCTGATCTCTCTCCATGTTCTTAAAACTATATATTTTAAGCATTGTACTACAGAACAATGTTTGATCATTGTGTATGTGTGTATGACTAGATGCTCAAATGTTTCAGTATTGGTAGGTTATATCAACAGTGTATAATATATGTGCTCGATGAAGAAGCATGGTAAGACTTTACCTTTGAATGTTTCTGTCCACTTGCTGAGATTCCACTCAGTTAATTTGTTGCGAACAAAATCATCCATGACCAAGAACAGCAACTGGAGGATAAACAAATAATTATGTTTAAATCAACCACTACAACTCAGGACAGTTCTGATCACTTAGGTTAATTAGAGGTTATTAAACTGATTATGGCAGACTCAAGAAAGTGTCAAAAGATATTTTTGCTCACAAGTTACATCACAACTAACTGACTAATCTGTCATTTATTTCTCACAGATGCTGCTCTGCTGTTTACTTGCCTCCAGTGCTTGAAGTGCAAGAAAATAAATGCCAGTAGGCTTATCCCCTTATTCACATGTTGGTGCGTGTATCGGTCGGTATCAGCAAATCATTAAAACATTGTGAATTTCTACAGTAAATAAAACATACTTGGATATTTTGCTGATGTTCACAGCATAAATAAAGGCCCCCCCATTTTACTTTATGACACTTTCCCGCCATACTCTGTCTCTGATTGGCTCACCGCGGAGGCTGAGGCCTGTGTTCACTTTGTCATAAAAGAGAGGTTAAGACAGAATCTCACTTCTTACTAAACTGTAAAAAAATACAAAAACTTTTTATGGGGTTCATTTTGTAAAGATAGATAATATGTATCCTGAGTTCATCGATCTCCCCGATGCTAAAACTCTCTATGTGGGGAGAAAACTCTTTCATCTGACCAGCATCCTGTTTTGTCTTCCTTCTGTTATTGCCATTTATCAGTTAGCATCAGTGCCCATTTAGAGGTGTGTGCTGCGATGTCACTTCCCTTTTATCCCAACCGCTTGTGAAACGTGGGTCTATTGTTTATTTCCTCCATGCTGACGTCTGTGAGGGTTTCTATGTGGTTTTATGTGAGGAACTGTGATTTTGCATGTTTGCAAATGCAGATGTAGTGATGTTTATAGCGTACTTCTGTATATGTGTACGTGTGTGTGGGTGTGTGAGTTGGCTCTGTCGACTTGATTTTCCAGAGAATCCAGACTGTACACACCTTATTGCAACACATCACATTGTGACACCCAGTGCTAGGTATGGTACACGCCATGCTCACCCAGCTCTCTCCTTCCCTTTTACACTTCCCTCTTCTCTTCAACTGAGAACTTTCTTCTGTTGCTCAACACACACTTTTTTGTAGGAGGCTGCATTTTATTGGAACAACTTTCTTGAGGTGGTGTTCTTTTGCCGCAAAGCCTCAGTTTTATTTTAGGTTCTTTTTATTTTCTAGAACACAGCAAAAGGGTAATAATTTTTCCTGGTCATAAAAGCAAAATCCTTGGATAACACTGGAATGGCTCGCTGGCTTAGAGAGTGTTTTTCTTGGCAGTTTCAGGATGTCCTGTTCCATAAGGGAGCCCCCTTTTGGCATGCCTTTCTGAATGTGTGGGTGCATTTGTCTAGAAATTCTGTTTATATTTCGATGTGTAAGTGCCTTTATTTCCTGTCTAATTAATTGCTGTACCTGAGTTATTTTAAAAGTATGTATGTAGTGTTTCTTTTCATGTGCTTTCAAATATAAATAAAGTCTGTTGAAAACATTGTGAATTTCTACAGTAAATAAAAGATACTTGGATATTTTGCTGATGTTCACAACCTAAATAAAGGCCCCCCCATTTTACTTTATGACACTTTCCCGCCCTACTCTGTCTCTGATTGGCTCACCACGGAGGCTGAGGCCTGTGTTCACTTTGTCATAAGATAGAGGTTAAGAATGAATCTCACTTCTTACTATACTGTAAAAAAAATACAAAGATTTTTTAATTGGTTCATTTTGAAATAATTGATAATATGTATCCTGAGTTCATCGATCTCCCCGATGCTAAAACTCTCTATCTATGTGGGGAGAAAACTCAGTGCACTGTTATCATACACTGATACAAACAAGGTGTGTAGCAAATGTCCGTCTGTTTGTCACATCTCATCTGTCTATCCATCCATCTAAATTAAATTATGCTTTATTGACATGAATGCATGACACATCAGACACCTATATTGCTAAAGCAGTACAGAAAACGACAGGTGATTAGTACTCAAATATAAACAGGCTTACAATAATATGCAAATATATTAAATACATACATGAAATACAGGATATATATTGTTTATGTTTTCAAAGAAAAACTATCTCTAATATTTCTCACAGTATAGTTAGATTCTGTATCAACCTTTTATGACAAAGTAACCTCAGCCTGGCCTCCTGCCCAGGAATGCACATTAACCTATACAACCTGCTTAAACACTATGCTTTTCTAGTAATTATTTACAGTGTATTATATTGTCTGTAAGACAGTAACTAATGCAGAGATATCTTGGATCATAGCCTATTCACCATTACCTCAGCCAGAAATGTTGGGCGTATGATCAGGGATTTAGCACGGCAACAGGTGGGTGGAAATCCACAAACACAATCTACAACAGTAAACTAATCGACAAGCTCATAACTAATTCACTAGTAGGCTAGTTTGACACTTAACCCACACAGGGTCCCTCAACTGAAGTTGCCTCCTCATCTCACATCCTAAATTCATCATAGCACACAACTACTGCAATTTATAGACCTTGTTCTTAAGGGTTGGGTTACACCTTGAAAATAAATAAGGGTCACACAGAAATGCACAAGTTCTATTCCCAGTCAGTGATCGAAAAACAAAGACAGCGCAAGTAGACATATCTCCTTTATTAATGGACCACTTCAGGGATTTTCAAGCATGTATTATGTATTAAAATATTTGTTCAGGTTTCTTTAGAGAACAAACGTACTGCCTGAACTGTGTAGAAACAGCCAGTATGCTACTAATATGCATTCTAATAAGCATAGTTCATGATGAATATCTGCACAGTAATATAATGTGTTACAAGATATATTTATCCTCCTCATAATTAAGCACTTTTCCAAATTAACTTCAAATCCATAGTTCAGATACTAATAACTGGATTTTATTGACAAAACATTGTAAATCACACCAACAGGGAAAGTAAATGCCACTGCAAGATTTACAGCAGATTAAAAAAGACTCATAGTGTTTTTAGTTTAGCAGAATTTTTAACAATTCTGTAGTTTTAGAAAATGAGTCAACAAGGACAAGCTTGACCAAAGGGCAATTTGAGTTGTTGTCATATTAATATATGGTTCAAAGTTAAGGAGGTAATCGTGTTATCACAACTGACAAGTCTTGTTGAACTGAAAGCAATCCTATCACTCTTAAACCTTTCTTTTGTCATAAAGGAGAGAAGAGGGTTAAGATTTACAGATACTGTGGATTTACAAAGAAAGTAGCAAAATTGCACAGCACTAGTGCTCTTTGGAGGTATATTCAGACTTTTAGAATATCTACACAGTATAAATAATACATCGAGCTTATAAATGTCTGGGTTATAAATACAAAATAGTGACACAATAGCACAGTAGGCTTCTACATATTATCTTATTGTTTAACTTAGTGTCTCAGTGGACAGTCAAAGTGTACTTACATTTTGTCTGTTCCTCTTTAATGCACGAACATGACTCCTCTAGTGCTTATCTGAATTAAGCTCTTTTCTTTTAAATGCTGTTATATCCACCTCTTACCAGCATGCTCTCTTCAAAGCCCATAGAGCAGGTTCAGCAAGATAAATTCATGTTTGAACACGTTGCAGAAATTTGTTTTTGATTTGAATGTTCACGCCCAGCAATGAACACACCTACCATTGTTTAAAAGGCACTGATGGAAGACACATTTGAAATTATATTATTATAATTGAATAATATAATTCCAAATTGTATTATTTATTATTTTATAACAATAATAATAATAATAATAATAATAATAATAATAATAATAATAATAATAATAATAATAATAATAATAATAATAATAATAATAATACATTACACTTGTATTGCGCTTTTCTAGTAATTCAAAGATGCTAAACAGAGAGAGTGACACAAAAATAAATGTACAAACGAACAAATGAGAAAAAGAAAAAAAGAAAAGCTCTTGACAACATTAAGTAGTTTGCAGAATAAGGTTTTTATAATCCAAGCTGAAGTAGAATCACTGTCCTTCAACTGCATCCTATTGTTGGTGCACTGTCGACTCCTACTGGTTGTTCGGGGTACTGCACACGGGGTGTGGTGGACAGCAGGACCTTCCCACTCTTTACACCCTCCCTGCTAATTTTGTCTTGAATTACATATTTTCTATAGTTGCTGTATGTATCGTAGTAAAACACAATAAGAAGAAGAAGAAGAAGAAGAAGAAGAAGAAGAAGAAGAAGAAGAAGAAGAAGAAGAAGAAGAAGAAGAAGAAGAAGAAGAAGTAACGCTTTCCTTGTGGATTTTGTTATGTGATGTATAATATATTGTCTACACTTCAACTTTTGCTAAATGTATTTTATCTAGGGTATGACTGTGAGGCTTGTGTTTTTTATAATTAAAATTATTTGTGGTGTATCTATCAGCATGCTCGAAAAAATATAAGTGCAATTACATTTATTTTCTTCTGCTTTCTTTTTGCTGTGAACACTAGAGGTCAGTAGAAGTCAAGGTTTTGCTTTATCCCCTCAGTAGATATATAGATAGATCTGTTTGTATGTAACGTTTGAACATGTAGCGTCACAGTCAGTGTCTGTGAATTACTTGTGGTTATTACTGGGGTAATCATGTAATAATAATAATAATAATAATAATAATAATAATAATAATAATAATAATAATAATAATAATAATAATAATAATAATAATAATAAATTATATTTGTAGGCGCACTTTTCATTTGCGTAAACAGAACTCAAAGTGCTAATGTAATAACGAGGTAGTATTTATGTTTTTATTGCATCATGCAATAAGTACAAGTATCCAGCCGACATGGACATCCAGATTCAGTGCTAAAACATTTGACATAAATGAACATAACCTCTTGGTCTTGGACTTCGGTCCCAGACTGGACAAATCAAATCTGCCAAATGTTCCCTTCCTAAAACACATTAAAAACATTTCTTAACATCTAAACATAAGAACTCATCAGAAATTAAGGACATTTTACAATGACAATTTCACCTAAATCCCGTAAAGTATTTGTTCCCTCAGTAAGACTATTAACTTTCCTGTTCCTATAGCTAATGGTCATTTGGATAGTAACACCTTGGACTAACCTGTGTAACGACAGAAACAGAAAGTTTGTCAATTAATAGGAGAATCGGGGTCGTCTCCCTCCCGGGAAACGAGCCCCAGAGCTGGGGTAGATCTTTCTAAAGTCGAGCTAACCGCCAACTGCTAACAGAAGCTCCGTCATCACCTCTTGAAGTCACACTTTTCAGGATGCTGCTATATACAGTATAGTGTAACAGCGCCACAGAATAAAGCCCCACATATAACCATAGAATTAAATCAACACCTCTTTGACACTATATGTAAATATTAAAGAAGTATGTATTTTACTGTATTGGATTGCAGTGGATGTAGCTAACTGTACCAAATATACTGGTGACTCTGCAAATGAGTCCCTGTTCACCTGCCTCCAGTGCCAAGCCCAGCTGACCAGACCTTTCCATGACCCTGCTCAGTGGTGACAGCTGCACCCAGTCTCTGTGGAACAGCACACCATCCCAGAACTGGCCAAACAACGGCTCCTTCAAGACAGACAGGGTCTTGAGCAGGACCTGACTCGGCCCCAGCCACCCAGGTGTGCCCGAACACAGCACTCTTCTATTTACCCCTTGTTTACCTCTCTTTACCTCATTTCCCCGGTCTATATTTGTAGTTACGCTGAGCAGTACGCAGATTTTCCTGTTGACAGATAAATTCTCAAACATCAGAAAATTGAGAAAAGGGTTAGACCTCTACTCTGTGGATGTGAGAATTAATAGACAAT
Organism: Cottoperca gobio; assembly: GCF_900634415.1. Classification (NCBI taxonomy): domain Eukaryota; kingdom Metazoa; phylum Chordata; class Actinopteri; order Perciformes; family Bovichtidae; genus Cottoperca; species Cottoperca gobio. Next base: position 9,910,804 of record NC_041362.1, on the reverse strand, counting down.
ACATTTAAGATCTCAATAGAGAGTACAAGGAGGGAGAGCAACAAAGGTGAGAGGTGCGAATACAATTAAGGTTGGTGCTCCTGTGAACCAAAAATAGGCAAAATGTCAACCTGCAGCCTGCAACCAGTTTACTCCTGCCAAGGTACATCGTGTATGTACTTTGTGTATGTACCTGTGTGTCTATGTGAAATGTGTAGCCACTTCATCTGCCCAGAAAGGGTCATTTTGAGGGCATGGTCATTAGGGGGCACTGTAAGCAGTACAAAACGACACTTGGCATTAATTTAGACTTTTATCTAGTTAAAACTTTGTATTAGTATCGCCTCATACACCACTAGACTTGTAATTATAACCACCACACCTTAACTAATGCTACTGCATGTATCATCACCTATAAAGTATACTTCTCAAAGTCTCACCAACAGTACACCAGAGATATGAACACACTCACCACATTCATAAACTAGTTAACTAAAGCATGTGAGTTACAGTATTGTATTGACTTCCAGTCTTTGTGCTAAGATAAGCTAAACGGCCGCTGCTTTATCTATCTCATATAACTCTCCATCAGAAAGGGGATAAGCATATTTCGCAAAATGTCGAATTTACTCACTTTGTCAAAACTTCTAATTTACTTCCCTTCATCTTTTCACAATTTAGTTTTATCTCTGATTTGCAGTTTTCTAAGATAGAAAAAAAAAATAAGAAGAGGAAGATTTGAAATGATATTGTGCTGCTCTGTATAATGTCAGAAAGCTACTGGTAGCCATGGAAATATTAAATTCAATATGAGCTTTGGACTGTTTGCAGAATTGTACATATAGTTTGCATCATTAGCATACACAAGCTACTTAATCTGAGTTGGCACTGGCAGGCAGCTTCATTTAAAATAGGACCACAAAAGGTGCTGAACTCTAAATAACTATCATGATGAATTGTAATAACTCTTGTCATCCCCGGACTCTATCTATCACCATCATCAAGTTAATTTGACTTGACGCTTTTTTGACTAAATATGCACAAAACTAATGACATTTCCATCAGCCTCAGCTGACAGCTGCTGACAAGCTAAACTATGATGGTGACAAGGTAAAGATGCCAATTTAACATCAGCATGTTAGCATTGTTATTCTTAAGCATTTAGCTCAGTATTTTTATCAGAAAAAAAGACGATATGTGGTTCTCTCTCTCTTGCTACCTTTCTTTCATATTCTTCTGCTTTGTTATCATCCCCCTCTTCCTCCATGAAACCCCAGGCCTCTCTCTACTCTCTCTGTTGTCAATAATATCTTCCCAGTCTCTGTGTGTGTGTGTGTGTGTGTGTGTGTGTGTGTGTGTGTGTGTGTGTGTGTGTGTGTGTGTGTAAGTGTAAGTGTGTGTGTGTGTGTGTGTGTGTGTGTGTGTGTGTGTGTGTGTGTGGGTGTGTGTGTAAGTGTAAGTGTGTGTGTGTGGGTGTGTGTGTAAGTGTGTGTGTGTGTGTGTGTGTGTGTGTGTGGGTGTGTGTGTGTGTGTGTGTGTGTGTGTGTAAGTGTGTGTAAGTGTGTGTGTGTGTGTGTGTGTGTGTGTGTGTGTGTGTGTGTGTGTGTAAGTGTAAGTGTGTGTGTGTGTGTGTGTGTGTGTGTGTGTGTGGGTGTGTGTGTGTGTGTGTGTGTGTGTGTGTGTAGTGTGTGTAAGTGTGTGTGGTGTGTGTGTGTGTGTGTGTGTGTGTGTGTGTGTGTAGTGTGTGTGTGTGTAGTGTGTGTGTGTGTGTGTGTGTGTGTGTGTGTGTGTGTGTGTGTGTGTGTGTGTGTGTGTGTGTGTGTGTGTGTGTGTGTGTGTGCGTGTGTGTGTGTGTGTGTGTACAGGCGCATGGAGTTTGTCAGTATTCTAGCAGTGGGTAAACACTGACTCCGGCCAAGAAAAGCTGTGGTGGTAGTGATGTTGTGCATGGTAATTGGTGGGAAGACAGGCCTCTGCCCAATGTAAAGCGGCTGGATTAATTTAGTGTGTATGAATCCAAACGAGCCAAGTGGACTGGCACCGTCTCAGAGGGCCTGCGATCCCTCCTAAAGAAACACTGCAGAGGATGCCAGTGTGTGAGTGAGGCATGTGTGGAATGATGCTTCCACAAAGTGAGGGGATCAGTCTGATTTAGGAGGCTCCATCTGAGATCTTGATTATGGGGGACGTTCAAAACATTTCCGCCCGTTAGACTAACAAGGTTTGTTACCTGGCAACCAAACACAACCAGTCACACACTCAGGAAACATTTGAGAAAGAGGAAAGAGGAGTCTTCAGTGTTCTTCTTTCTTTCTTCCTCTCTCTCTATCTCACCCACCCTCTGTTTCAGACCATAAAAGGCAGTGATGCTGTGTGATGGATGGCAGCGGAGCGTCTGACTGAACAGGGAGCTGTGGTGCCACTTTACAGAGTCCCTGCAGTTTCTCCATTCAGGTCCATTCATAGATAACAGCACGGGGGGAACCTCCTCTCCTACTGAGCAAAAACACCACTTCCTGCTCGCCAGTCCACCTCCCGTCTCCCCTCACTTGTCCTCAGATCCAGACCTAGTAACGCTGCTGTATTTTTTTATAATGCTCGACAAACTGCTCCTTAGCAACCAGACCAAAGGCACCGGGAGGCCCATGTGCCTAACAGTGCATCTAAAATGAGCACCATCCTTCATGGGAGGGATAACACTCACTGATGATATGTGTGTACTTACCTCTCATGAAAACCAGGCATGAAGTTTGGCAAATACGTTATCACTCATTTTAGATGCAGAGCCATGTATGTGGTTTAAAACGTGAAGCAAGAAAAAGATGACATTTTAATAGCAACTTCTTCTTAAACCTGAAAAGAAACATACAGTCCCATAAATCCATCCTAGTCCCTTCTTTACATTTCTATATGGAATCAACACCTCCAATAAATCTGAGTGGGTAATTGTATGAGCCAAGTGCCGCTCTACTGACAGCCTGTGTTTTACTGAGTGGAAAAGCTTGTACTACACACACAGCCAAGTGCATGCACACATCCGCAGACGCACATTTACAAATGTTGATGGAGCCGAGGCTGTCTCACAAGTCTTTAGGATTCTCGGAAATTAACATCGTCCTCTTTCCCTCCAGCACTTCTTCCATCCCCTCCCTCCTTCCCACAGCAGTCCTTCTTCCCCTCTCTAACCAACATCTCACCACCACTGGTTGCCTCTCCATCATCATGAATATAGACAGTTTCACTCTGTTTTCCACATGTTGTCATATTTGATCCTTTCTGATATTTATTTTGCAAGTATATTCAGTTTCTTTTTAGTGAGACCAGAATCGAAATACCTACTCAACACGCTGAGAATTTATTTTACAAGATGCTGTTGATTTAACATTTACCGATGCTAAGTTACACAAAAGGTGATGACAGTCCTCTGACAAACTATGGAGCTCTTGATGCTGCGCCATGTGTCTCCATGTGGCTTGAATGCAGTCTGCGGCTGTGTCTCACTAGCGTGAGAGCTCAGGCATCAGGCTCATCTGCCGCCAGGCGTGGTGAGACAACTTCCATATCCTCCTCTGTCGCCTGAGATCTCCTCTCTCACCCCACCAGCATGGCTACGCATGTGGCTTAGAACTGCTACACCACACAATTATGACCATCCCAGGATAAGTTGTAATGTTCTCTCACGCCCGCTGCTTTCAGATTTTGTTATCAACTGTCAAGTTTGTACTGTGAGGCAGTATTGCGCTGTTAAAACAAAATTCCTCAACTGGTGAGGAAATAAGTGGAGTGGATTAGCGCTAGATTATTCCAATAACAGGGTTCAGGCACTTTACATCCTGTGTTTGACAGGCCATTACCTGTCATCTCATGTTGCATTATATGGTTGTGATTGACAGAAGAGCTTTGGCTTTGATTTTCTGAATGCAGCATAGCATCACATCCTCCTCCTGCTGTCTTTTGGCGACTCAACAATCACACTGACAGCCGTGATCTACAACCTTAGACCTTATCGTGCCAGACCTCTCCCCCCTTCGCCCACTATTGTCTTACCTCCCCTCCTTCAGGAGAGGATAGGAAAACCTTTTGGCTTATGGTTTTTGATTTCCCTAAATCTGTGGGAGGAATTTAAAATTGTAGCTGGGCTGAAAAGAGTGTGACGGGAGAAACAGGTGCAGTGGGGTCGAGTTCCATCTTCCCAGCTATGGAAATAGACGCAATTGACTATGCTGTGTTTGTTTTATCCGGCACATATTTTAGAGTAAAGTTTGCACTGGTAGATCATAAAACATACAGTTTTACTTCCTATTACCTCTTTGCTCACTTGTCACCTTACAGAAAGATACTGTAGAGAGCCACACACAGGACAAGCAGATGGGTGTGCAAAAGTTCAAAAATATATGTTGCACACAAAGACACAGCACACGACACTAAGGTTTGTGGACTACCATCTTCATTTTGGCCGTTGACATCTTTTTTGGAACCAGAAGTGACACGAGAGGGTGGAGCTAAGTGCAACAGAATGCTGAACAAGACATTTATTGATGACAAAATGTTACAATTAACTTTCATTATTGAAAACACACTGTGAAACGGTTAAAGTTGTGAGATGAAAACACTGAAAGCACCGTGGTAGCGACTTATCAACTACAAGGTCGCCCCGTCCTAAAGCATATATATATATATATATATATATATATCCAAATGGGACCATCGTTTACTAAATTATCATCATGCTGTTTTGAAGAATATTTTTAAACTTCTAAACTGAGGTCATTTTCTATACAATATGACTTATTTTTGCAACCAACTGGTTTCAACCACTAAATGGTAACGTCAGTATGCTACATGATCACAATGACAATGCTAGTATGTTGTTGATGTTAAAGCAACATTATGTAACTATTTTATCATAAAAAAACAGTTTCAAAATCATTTTGATGCTACGTGTAATAGAGACAATTGTGCAACCTCCAGGCAGAAGAGCGTAATGCTTTACTTTGTCTTGTGTTGTTGCACCGGCTTGATGTTCTGCTGTGTTAGTAAAGTTGTCGACTCACTAGTATGTAATGTAAGTTTGAATATATTTAGAATTTTCTTAGGAATGACCCTTTAAATTCTATTCTGAAAATGTTCAATACTTTATTTCCCAAACTATAGTACTCAAAGTAAAACTCTTTAAAATAAAACAATGGAGACCTGAGAGTTGACTTGGGAGCATTGAGCATTGGTCGCAATTTACCAAAGTAAAACACGTGTGCAATGTTGGGGCAAGTGGAAAATGGAAAATAGGCAAGGAATGGAAGGGAAAAGGCTGTGGCTAGACGTTGCATCAGTCCAACATGGTGCTCTGGCTGGCAGAAACGAAACTGCGGCAGATACATCTACAGCTCACAGGGTCAAAAGAGAATATCTTGGTCCTCTCTGTGTAATACATACAAATGTCCATCACCCCAGTCACTTTAATGAACCGAAAGATCATATATTGTCTCATACTGTCTTGAGTTTTTGAACAATTAATACATGAAGCTGACTTTTCACGCGGCACGATTACAAACAAAATCAATGCAAAGATGCAAATTTGCCCAGGGGGACGCGATATCTATCAGCGTTTAGATTTTCTTGACGTTGAATCAGAAAAGGAGAAACAAATAATTGATTTATTTCATTATTTTTAATCTAAATGAAGTAAAAAAAGAAAATAAATTTTAAAGAAAAGACCTGGCAGTAAATTGATAATGAACTGTTTAAATTACCTAAATACACTGGTTTTATTATGACATTTAAAAAGACATTGAAGGTTGAAGTAATAAATAGTATTTTAAACCAAGTGATGTAGCTAGGTTGAATTTTAAGGGATCACCAGAGTGTTTACAAATCATGAGATAGACATGAATGTACCAAATGTAATGGCAATCCATCTGATACATAATGAGAGATTTTACTTGAATATATGAACCTCATGGTGGCACTAGGGCTAGTCATTGGCATTCATCACCTGGGCATCATAAATATCTGTCCATCTAATATTTGCTATTCCTAGAGCGTTAGCACTACCATATGATACATCAATTATTGTTATTGTTGCAGATGAAAATTCTGTCAAATAACTCAAAAAGTCCAGTAATTATTTCAGCTTTAATGATAAGGGCATAATACATTTTACCGACGGCCCTCACTGAGATCTGTGGTGTATGGTCCCCACCATGCAGCTCATCCACCGGACCCTCCTCCTCGAAATGGAAAGCTTCCCTGGTTTTGTCAAGCTGCCGGCCTCCTCAGTGAGTCCTCATGAGTGATGGTTTTATTGAGCTTCGACTTTGGCACATTGATGGAGGGAAGGAATGGCAAGATAGAGAAAGAGGTAAGGAGAGAAAAAACAGAGAGAGATGTAGATTTTCCTGTGACACATTATTTAGGGCTATTAAAGGAGGTAAATTAACCAGTTAAAATTAAAACATACTTTTAGGGCAAGAGAACAACTTTTAATAAAAGCAGTGTGGCTAAGCTGAGTATTTATACATGCATACATACGTGCATTCATACCCTGACCTTTTCTCCTACTTCTCTCTTGTCTTTCCCTCCCTCCAGTCGTTAACACAGAAAACAAATCCAAAAATATTCACAGTGGGAAACATAAATGTAGGTATATGGAACTTTACTGCTGAATGGAGCACACAAAAGACAAGGTGTTGGCTTCTTCGTTCTCAGAGAAATCCTTGTTTTATAGGCAAGACTGTGTTTGTATTCATTTGGGTTTATTTAAAACTTTCCAATCTGCCCGGTAAATGTTTTAGGAAAAATTAAATCTCGCTGTGAAGCTGCTAACTATTGAGGGTGGGCCCAGCGTGAATGCTGCCTCTCTCTTTCGCACTTAATATTGACAGACAAATGGAAAGGGAGACACATACAGTATACACCTGACCTACTATACATCTGCATCCATTCACAGGCGACATTGTTAGTGCTACTTCACACTGGTGCATAGGCGATAGAGTGTGTGTGCATGATATGCTAAATTACAAAACTTTAATGTCCTTTCTTATGCTAATGTTTCTGTTATCTCAACAGAGATAGAGTGCTAGGACATAAATGGAAATTATTGCATTAGAGACACACAGAAAGAGACAGAATTTAGACACATGATGAAAAAATGTCTTGAATATCCAGCAATAACTAATTCTCTATGACCTACAGATGGCGCAAGATAACCAGTCATAAAGTGATGTCTCTGCTTTGATCCATGTAATTGTGTGTGTGTGTGTGTGTGTGTGTGTGTGTGTGTGTGTGTGTGTGTGTGTGTGTGTGTGTGTGTGTGTGTGTGTGTGTGTCTGTGTCTGTGTCTGTGTCTGTGTCTGTGTCTCTGTGTGTGAGGACGTGCATTGCTCCCATTACAGCGTCTGTGGAGGAAGTTGACTCACACAGAGAAAAACATTGACCGTATTTCTCCATATAATAGCCTTTCAAAATTAACCACTTCTTTAGTAGGGCAGTAGGAAGATTACGTAGCCCAATGATGAAATTAATCGTCAACTATTTTGTTAATTGATTTATTGTTTAAGTCAATTTATATTACTAGTATTTTCTGATTTTCTTTATCTTCTGTAAACTGAAATTTGTAATTTATAGACCAAACCAAACCAAGTTAATTCATCAAGAAAATAATTTTAAAAAATAAATATTCAGAAGAATAATTCATAATGAAAGTTGCAGCTCTACTGAAATGATGGTTAAAAAGAAACCTAAAGTGCATTGTTAGATGTTTCCAGACTGCACACATCTCTCTATGCTCTGTACATACAGTCTTTGGTGGCTGCCAAATGATTTTTATCTACCCTGTGTAAACATATAAAAGCTATATCTGACTGTGGGAGCTCCTCTCTGACTATTTGACTAAACAGCAGCAGTGTTAGTGGACGCCTGACTGGCTTCACTGGGATCCTCCTCCTGGTTCCTCCACAAACAGAAGGAAACCTCGAGGAAGAGCAGCTGATTGATTCAGTTTCCACTCTTCCCTTTGAGGGAGGGTGTCTGGGGAAGTCACGAGATGTATAGGGAGCTGACTGGAAATCGAAACATGACAACGCCAGAGGAAGGTATGGCACAACTTAGCATTTCAGACTCCTTAAAAAGTGCAGCCATGTAGAAATCCCTCGCCTTCCCTGTACCAAATCTCACCACTCAATGTCCTGAAAACACAGCAGAACGCCCACAGGTCAGTGTAATTATTTGCCGTACTAGTGCAGGCCTCCCCGCCTGTTATTGTGTATGTGAGCTGCCTCACTGTACCTGCCTGACTGCCTGCTCACCCCAGGTCCTGCTATGTATACAATTGTAAGTATATTGGCTAACATGTGAGGAATGAGGCAACAGGTGAGCATGCCACACAGAAATACTGACCTGCGCAACGTGAAACCTTTTTGGTAGGGAGACGTACCAAGATGTTTCTTGGTTCTCTCATCATTTTCACTACTTTGAAGGTTTTCTATGTACATTGTGATTGGACTCTGTATTCTTAATGCTATCGTCAAGGTCATCAATACACCCAAACATGATTTCAGCCCTATAAATCTTTTGAACATGTTATTTCACACACATTTTGTACTATGCTAACTCCACTTTTATCCCAAAGTCCTTTACTTTCTGTTATTATAGCTGAAAGTCAGGCAGGAAATATAGGAGAGCTAGAGAGGAATGACTTGCAATAAAGGTGACGAGTCAGAGTCAAAGGCAAAAATCTTAAAAGGCCTCCCACCCAGGTCAGCCAAAGCCATGGGTTCAGGTGTGTTTGTAGGTGGGACGCACCTGAGTCATAAAGCCTTGCTCGGTAACTACCAGCCCTTCAGTTGATGGCCCATTAGATCGAATAGCTCACCCAACTGCACGGCCCAGAAGGCATCAGAAATACAGGGCTGAATGGAGCAATTGTTGACAAAAGAGAAAGAGAGAGGGCGGGTAGACACAGCAGGGCATGCATCAAAGTAAATCAGTGTACCCTACCCTACCCCCCAAATGCCACCACCACCAAGCCTCAGGGGGCTGCACATGATTTCAGCAAAGAGGGGAATTTTCCATGTATTAATAGTAAAAAGAAAAAGCACTATGTGGGCCAGTAGTTTCCTGGTTTATCATGAGAGTGCTGCAGCTCTTGTAACTCAAACATGATCATGTGCCTGTTGGACAGATAACATCTGAATGAAAGTCTTCAAAAGCTGACTATCATGCTCTCCTGTAGAGGGGGTTAAATGCCAGCACTAGATGAGCCCAGTGGCTTCACGCCAAAATCCCAAGCCTATTGAAGTTTATTCAAGCTTTAATTCAACCCTGCCAACAAATATTTCTTTGAGGAAAAAAAACTGAGAAGGAAAAAGGAGAAAGACAGAGAAGCAAGGACTTGCCAGTGGAGAAAAACTATGTACATAGAAGCGTATCGCAGCCAATAAGAGCAAAAGCATCAAAAATGCCTCAACATTGGATGGTTCCCAAGAGGGAAATGCACACAGATATGTTTCTTCTTGTAGTGTTGTTACGCAAGTGCCTGAAGTTGTCTTTAGCTGTTCTTCCCTCCTCTGTATGAAATGTGTTACGGTTCAAAGAGGTCAGTTTTGAGAAGAACAAAACACATATACAGTGTAAGCCTCATTGACTATAAAAAATGAATTTGTGTTCAAGAGCATTCTACCTGTCTGTGCTGTGTCTCCGTTTATTTTTTTTCAGAGTAAAAACAACTTTGCCGATACAGTATTGAAAGAAGCCAGACCTAAAGTGAGGTTTCATTTACTCGCTCCCTGTTGATGTTCTCTTCTTTGCTTCATCTTTCATGTCAGACTGTCACTGACATCCTGCAGGGTCGAGTGTTGGGTCACGTCAGTGTGGTGCCAAGTGTCCTGGTGGCTCCATTGCTGTAAAGCCACACTAACACACACATGGATGTACAAGGAATTTAAAGGCAGGCACATACACAAATGCCGGTGGTACACACACATGTATGTGACATGCATACTGCACATGCATGCACAAATGTATGCATGCTCGCACAGACTGTAGACCTTTAATGACTCTAGTCTCTTTGCCACCTGATCAATCATCCCAACTGCCATTAGATCTACAGGAGAGGCATTCCTTCCTAACAACTGGAGAAGGGGGTAGTGTGTGTGTGTATGTGTGTGTGTGTGTGTGTGTGTGTGTGTGTGTGTGTGTGTGTGTGTGTGTGTGTGTGTGGGGAGGAAGGAGGGTTGAGACAGGAGGGGAACAATGTCATGTCTTACGTCTGATAAATTTGAAAAGGGATATATTTTTACTCCAAGCAAATAGGCAAAGTGAGTATGACTGAGAATAACCAACGGAATGAAAACCTTTTCTTCTTTTCTGTCTGTTGATTTTGTTCAACAGTGGACAGATTTCCTTTTTTATTCTCGCCTATCAGTTTTCTTATTCCTTGTCCCATCTCACTCTCAGGCTCTGTGAAGTGAAGGTGGCAAATGGAAGAGGGTGGAAAACAGAAAGTATGAAAAAGCTGCCTCTAGCTCGGGTCGTGTTGATGCATGTTTTGCATCACACTAGTGTAAAAGTGTAAAAGTAGTAGAGGAGGAGTGAAAAGTAAAGCCTTTGTGGATAAGGTACTTTATCTCCCCTGCTGTCTATATCTTTCACCTCGTCCCTCCTTCTCCTCGCCTATCTACTCTTTGATTTTTCTCTTTCTTGTGTTTGCTGAAAGAGCTGACTGTGCTGCTCTCAGAGCTCCATGTGCGTGTGTGTGTGTGTGTGTGTGTGTGTGTGTGTGTGTGTGTGTGTGTGTGTGTGTGTGCTGTTTATTGTTCCCGTCTTCCTCAATATGATGAGAAAAGCTTGAAATAACAATGTCCGGGGGTGGAGTGTGACCCGTCTGTTCTCTGTTTCATCTCTTTTCCTTCTCTGTTCTTGCTTCTCCAGATGACAGTGATGCTCTCTGCAGATCTCCTGCAGGTGTGGGCCTTTTGAACCCCCCTGGGACAAATTGCACACACAAATACACACTAAGATGTGAGTGTAAATGCGTGAACAGACATGTACATGCTCACACATTCACATAGAGGCTCTGGCACGTGCATATACTCTCCTTAAAAAACCTGAAACACTGTTGTTACAAAACGAAATTAAGCAACCCTCCATAACAGCAGAAAACTCAACATCAAAATGCACACAACTACAACCGCTCTGGTTTTAGGAGAGGACAAACGTATGCATGCCATGCTGCTATGCGGACAGGATTATCACAGGATCTGACCTGCTGACCTTGAGGAGGTCATGTGTGAGGCGCAGGCTGCAGCCGCTGGCCCCACCAACACCAGAATGTCTGATGTCTCAGGAATCTGTGCAGCGCCGCTCTGCCTGACCACGCAGCAGCACAGAGTCACCGTGTCTTCTCAGTTTCATATAGTTTTCTGAATCCGAAATAGTATGCTTTTGGATATAAATTCTAATGCACATCATTTGTCATCACTAAAACCTATCTTAAATCCTGATAAATATCTTTAACTATAGCAATATTTGGAACTTTTGTAACATATTCATTACCGTATGACATACTGTATATCAAAGCTATTAAAGATGGCTGGACGGGCAGAGTTTACACACTGCGGTCTGGGTGGCAGTAACAACAGAAGATTTATTGCAAGAGAAAAAAGAACTCCAAAAAAACATGGACAGCAGCTTACAGACCATACCGAGCTATTTAAATCCTTCGATGACCATCTCCTTATGTTCTCTCATGTTCCACATAATTCGGGTGCAAGTGCAATATGTGTAGCACATGTGTGCAATACATTGCAGCCATATGTGAGATCTGATATGCAGTTCAGAGGAATAAGGAACGAAAGAAGTGAAGGATTCACTCAGGAATCACTGCTCTCCTGACTCTCATATCAAACGCACACTTTATCTGCGACCAGGGTTTGGTAGTTACTCATTAATCGGGATTACGTAATCAGATTAGAAAAAAATCTCTTTAAAATATGTGTATTTTAATTTAACATTGGCTTTTGCAAGGGTAATTTAATTTGACTGATTTGACGAATATGTTATACTGTATATTACAATATATTTATTAAATTACAGTACACTTGTAGATTGTGCCAGTACTGTTTTTGTAAGGAAACATTTATTTAACCAACTGTAAATGTTGAACATGCAAAATGCATTTTGTTTGCACTGAAAATGTTTTGAGATATTTAAAGAAAAAAAGACTATTTGTGGAATTCAATGTTTTCATCTGTGTCCATTTCTTTTAAAGTAGAAAGTGCAATGTTTTCAATGTTTGATTTTGAAGTAATCCAAAAGTATTCAGATTAGATAAAACTATTTTGTAATCCAATGGGTAATGTTGCAAAAATGGCAATGTAATTTGTATTCAGTAATTGACTACATTTCCAAGTAATCTGACCTAATCCTGTCTGGGCCAGGCCTGATTGCTTATCTTGAATATCCTGCATGTATCAGACTGTACTGTAGGATTGGTCAGAGAGATCTCAGCCTCTTTTGTTTGGTAGATTACATCGGAAGTAATCTGTCAGATCATTTGTATCTATTTCTGTCACTCTACACCATGCTCCACACGCGCGGTTTCTACAGGTGATGGTGCTTGGCTTCTCAATTTGTTGCTTGCGCTCACAAAAAGTATCAAAGAATAGCAGATTGATTTGAGGTTGACTCTTCAGACAATGTTTATATTGTCAAGTGACCTCACAAGTAAAGTTGCCTGCAATTAGAAGCCTCATGAAGGCTCTTCAGTGGTTACGCATGGCTCCCCCAGCCTCGCTGTCTATCCTCCGGACAACATACCACTCGTTATCCCTCCACAGCCTTACCGTCAACACCACAAAACTCTCTGCTTTGTGTGTGTGTGTGGGAGCATGCACTGGTATGTAATTAGTATGTGTTGCTATGTGTGTGAGTAAGCACGTGTTTGTGTGTATATGGACATAATTGTGTGTATATATCTAACTGTGTTTTTGCAGGAGCTCACACCAGCCGCAATCACTTTTGATGGATATCTACTCTGGCTTTGGAGAGCTGTATGTTTTCCAGTGGGTGACTCATGGGGCTTCTGACGGATGTCTGTACCAATTTACTGCTACTGCCACTGCTGCTCTTGTTCCCCACCCTGAGTGTGTGTGTGTGTGTGTGTGTGTGCGTATGTGCGTGTGTGTGTGTGTGTGTGTGTGTGTGTGTGTGTGTGTGTGTGTGTGTGTGTGTGTGTGTGTGTGTGTGTGTGTGTGTGTGTCAGAGAGTCTATGAATAAGTGTCCTGTGCATTGGCTGGTTGTGGTTGTAGTTTCCAACTTCTGCTTATGGACTTTCCACTCTTGTCTTGAACAGCAAGGAGAGTGAAGGGAGAGTTGAGTTCCTTAATGACACTGTATACACACACATACACACAAAACTGAAACACACACTGCACAATAATGAGTAAGTCAGGTTCTTCAGGTGACTCACTCACATTTTCTCCGGTTGTCAGAATGAGACATGACGATCACTTAAATTATTAATCTAATCAAAGATAAATGTGCTCTGAGCAGCATGTGTTACACACCCTGTGGTACAGACAAAAGTGCATGTCATGCTTTTGGACAGGTGACGTAACGTCATTGTTGATCTGAACAAACCAATGCTTGGAAATAACAAGACATTTGCTGTTCACCAGACAAAGCTGTGGCTTTGCAGGTCATCCAGTTCAGGTGTCATGTGGGACTTGAACTTTTGAACTTGCAATGCCCTGGAGCAATAGATTCTTTACCTGCGACGCCTTACCTGGAAGAATGTACTTGGATTGCTTCATTCATTTATTAGCTTGACAAACAGAGTGCCTCACAAACTATTTCAACTCCTTGATATCCCCAGTGAAGACTTCAAAGGATCAGACAGTTACCAATAATCTGTGTTATATATACTTACAAAACAATATTAAATGTGAACTGTTATATATATATATATATACAGGAAACGGGTCAGGTCATAATGTGATATCAATGAATTCCATCGTTCAAAAGTTAACACAGGACACGCAGGATTTGTCTGTGGTCCAGTTGCAGTTGTAGTTAGAGTATATAGTATGTGTGCCCCCCTTTGTCTTCCTGCTCTTATTCCAGCAAGTTTTTTGACCATGTTTCTGTACTTTGGACTCTACCTCTGCCTTACGTTTTGGATACCTTTGCCTTTGTGGTGGGGAATGCTCCCCCAGTGGCTTATTGGCTGGCAGTGTTTGGTGTTACAGCTTTGATCTGACGTGTTGGCTGAGCATATTGTGCCGTGGACCCCATTGTCGTCCTGCCTGCCCTTTTGAGTGATCCCATGTGTTAATGCTCCATACAAGAGGTGGTTCACTACTGGTGGTGCTACTGCTGATTTGCTACTGTTTTGCCCAATTTTGAGCGTTATCATAAATTGTACCATATTACATACACATACGTATACATTGTTGTCGAACCAGCTGATATCCTTATTTGGTTTAACCTTGTGCAGTTATTTTATAAGTCCCCTTGGGTAAGGTCCCTTCACTGTTTGCTGTTGTTAAAGGCACTGGGGTGCATGAGTGGTTCACCTGCCTGCTGTCTGAGTGTGTTTAGTTTGCCGTGACTGCACCTGTGAGGTATATGGTAGCACCCCTATGCACCCCTAGCATGTCACCCCATTTGCCAGCCTCATCCCATTTCAGTGTTGTCATTATTTTTAAAATACCAGTTGTACACTGAAGCTTTTTAATAGTAAATATTTGAAATATTTTCAAAGAATTTCGTAATAAAATAATATGTTTAAACTACTACTACTTACTGTATATGGTGTTTGTAATAGCTACTTACTTTTTTATCTTTCAGCAACATTTTCTTGTTTCCTTTTTTTTTTTTAAGTTAATACAAATTTATTTATTTTGAATCATGTCTCACCCCTGAGTGAACTAGTATTTGCCTTGTTTGATTGTGTACACAAGGTTATTATTTATATTTCCTGGGGTGCAAGTCCCCAGCTGGCGTTGTCTGTCTGTTTGTCTTACCTATCAAATATAATGCCCTCATGCTTTTGGGTTCTCACCTTGCTGGTTTCCAGTGTGCATGACACCAGTACACCACTGGGTACGTGGAAAGATTGAGAAGCTCTACTAATTTAATTAAAATGTAAACCATGGTTTGATTAAAAAAATGTTTTCTATTAAACTAGTTAACTATGTAAGCACGGAAATCTAGCCAGTTATGCCTAAAATGAATGGATATGGTAGTTAAAATAGATAAACTAAGTTTAAGTTGAGAGAGCTGGTACTTGAGCACACGTTTATGGTTGCTGACACACACACACACGCACACACACACACACGCACACACACACACACACACACACACACACACACACACACACACACACACACACACACACACACACACACACTTGTAAGCGGAAGGGGAAATCCCCTCCGCTGCAGGTAAAACAGTATTTCTTTAGAAACTACAGGAAATATAACACTCTAAAAGGATCACATATCTTTGAGCTGAAGTAGTTCTCTGGATAAAGGGCCTTATTTCAGCATTAATTACTTTGGTAGTCCCCAGTCTAATCCAATCCACACCAGCCTGGCTGAGGAAGGAGTGAATAGCCTCATCTAGTCAAATAAAAAAAGCAAGAGCAGATCCCCGAAGACAATATGGCTGTAATGCATCAAGCATATTTAAGAACTGCGTGACTAATCGCTGACTGCTTCAAACAATCAGAAACTCTTGCTCAAGCCTGTGGCCTGTCAGGAGGACATCCCACCTGGGAATAATTCAGAGATCATGGAAATACAGCTCATCCTTTTAAATACAGCATATTTTTTACACGCACCCCCTTTACATCTGTCTTCTGCTATTAAATAGCATCAAGAGAATGAGTAAAATCGTTTGGCTTTGACGCATGTGTGAGTGACCTGACCACCCAGTCGGCTCCCAGTTCATTCTCTCCAGAAAAGAGATGGCAAATGCCAGTTGCTGACCCAGACGGGAAGCCTTTTATCGAGGATCATCCCTGGGTAGAAGGACCTACTTTTATTCACTCTGTTTTTATCCCATCCAGTCCTGCCATCCTCATCTGTAAGCAAAGGAGCCTAACACACCACTGTGATTCCTGTCTTCGTTGCAGGCTATTCTGGGCTGAGGTTACCCAGGACACCATGTGGCTTCACCCAAATTTAGCTGCCCACATATACCAGAGTTAAATCATCTGTGTTTGTTATGCAAATAATAAATATTCATTAATGGTTCTTCCACAGTTCCTTAGATTCTTCCTCATTATTTTGTGTCAGCTCTGTAATCTCTCAAAGGATTTTACCCTTCTGGATTTCTCGAAATAATCCTAAACTAATATTGACATGTGCTAAAGAAGTGCGCCTGCGGTGGTAGAGTTGGACCAAAGGGCTGTGAAGAGGGTCGTGGAGCCAAAGCCAAACCGCGGGGATACATAGAGAGGAGAGGGCGGCCAGTGGAACAACGGTGCATCAAAGTGACCAAGTTGAACCACCAGCCTTGTCTCCGCTCCTCTCCGCCTCTCACACTCATACTCTATTTTCAGAAAGACCAACATGAGGGCAAACAGCAAAGCCTCCATTATAGTTGTTATCATTTCCAAACAGCAATTTTCCAGGCCAAAACAAATTTAGGGATGCTGGTATATGATGTGTATGCATGGAAATGCATGGGCATTTGCCTGTGTGTTTTGTCGAGCAGCACACACCTTTTCATAGATATCCATGTGTTTACCCATGCTGGTTTAGCTCAAGTTGAGTCATATTCTGTCAGTTTTAGTGAATCCAGTGGGTCCAGAGCCCCCTAGCCGCTCTGCCCAGTGCTGTGGCTCAGCTATGGATGGACTTGGCTGGGCATGGCCACTCTGGGCTCTGGTCCCATCACCACATTGAGGTGCTGAAGGAGGACTCTGTCCCCCCGACACCCCCACCCATGGCCACAGAGGTGAGGAGGCACCCAGGGGACACACTGGCTGCCGTCTAAGGCCACATTCACACAGCTGAAAAGAACGAGCTTGGCTGCTCTCAAAGTGATGGTGCCAGGGTGTCTTGCCCACTGCTGCTCACGGCTACCCTGCTCAGCTGTGCTCCACAACCACAACAGTATAGTGAGGTCTGCATTTCTCATCTTTATCTGTTCATGTAGGCCTCTGCAAATGCGGGTCCAACTCTGTTGCATTGCTGTTGGAAAAATTATTAAAACGTAATGACAGATGCGACTTTGTGGATCAGATGAGATTAAGTTAAAGGTTAAAATGAGAATGTTATCCAGTTTTTCCTTGTGATATGTACAATTGCACATTCAAACCATATTGGTAAATTGGCCTCCCCCGTTGGTACCTGATAATGGTTTTAGGATTTGACCAAAGGGCAACCTCCGGGTTTTTAAAGTGAAGCCAATGCTTAAGTAACTTAAACCTGCATTCTTCTTAATGGCCAGCATGAGGCGACTCCACTGGTTGGAAAGAGAAGCCTCGATTATGTAGAAGTCTATGAGAAAATTATTCTACTTCTCAATTGTTTTATTACCCTCAGTAAACATTTTCCTGACAAGCTTATGGTCTCAATTTCTAGTTTCAAGTCTTCTACACAACAGCATAATTAATGTTAATTTTGTAAGTTATTGGTCTATCTAGTAAAATAGAAGATAAAGCAATGTGCTTTGGAGTCATTGTGACTGATAGGTTGCTACCACATTGTTGTCCAGTTTGGGTGTTGTCTGATTTTTCACTTATAACTTTAACCCTTTCAATGTGTTTTTTTGTTCAGCGTTTGATTGTACTTAGCTCCACCCTCTCGTGTCACAAAAAAAGATGGCGACAGCCAAAATCCCAAACTCAGCGCTTTAAAACAGTGGTCTACAAACCAATGGGTGACGTCACGGTGACTATGTCCACTTCTTATACAGTCCTCCTTACTCACTTTGCTGTTCTCAACACAGTCTCTCAACTCACCCCTGAATAGGGTCACGTATTTGTTTTGATAACAGAGCAGAAAGGTTTAACTGTGCCAGCCTGCCCAGGTGCTGGTGAATAGGGAGCTGCAACAATGGGCCATCAACTGAATGGAGCATCAAAGCCGCCACTGATGATTTGATGATGATTGAGGGTCCATGCATGAGGGTAGGGCCTCCTGCTTCAGAGAGCTGTTTGTGAGCGTGAACCATCATACAGGTTCACCCTGCCTTTGATTTGATTCTTTCGTTAAGTGCCATAGTGGCGCTGATGTCAGCTGCTTCTCACTGATCATTGGGCAGCAGGGTGTATTGTCCTGATCTTAATGGCAAACACAGGCAAGAGCTGACTGGGGATTTTGGTTTAAATTTTACTGGAGAACAGAAAAGCTGTAGATAAAAGCAAAAAGAAAATAAAGCTGGTTTCCTTTTTTCTCAATCCAGGCACGGCCCACATGACTACTGTGGTTTGCCACCTGTTTCGTGGGAAAGCAATGTTCAAGACAAGAGTTCTCAAATCCAAGGGGGGATAAAGAGAGAAAAGAAATAAAAAAGAATGGAAAAGCATTTAGTTTGAGCACGCCGGGCGCATACCAAGGATCAGCTCACAGATTCCACAGACAAGCTGATGGAAGTGAGCCAGGACGCCTCACACGGGAGGGGAGGACATATGCAAGAGAGGACAGAAGAAGATGGAGTAAGAGGGGAAAAGAGTATGAGAGGGGGTTTGCTAGTTGCTAGCTAAAGAGATATTCTCTTTAATCAGGAACCTGGAGGACACTGAAGGACAAGGGACAGTGAGTGATGGAGGGAGATGGTGAGAGGGGAGGCAGGGGGTGAAAAAGATAAAGGGAAGTAGTTTGAGGAACAGTACAGCTGGAGTACCTCAAAACCCCCCACCCCTCACCCCAATAACCCCTACCTGCCTTCTGTTTGCCCTCATACCCCACCCCCATAAAAAAAGGCACTGTCTCCTGGCTAAAAAAAAGATGAATGCAGCAGGTATGCTCCGTGAATTGTTGACCTTGGCCGTTCTCTGACTGGGGTTTTGACAGCAGCAAAGCAGGGCCCTGGGAGAATTAATAGTTCAGGGAGATGCAATGAGACAACCATGCCACAAGTGGTTTGTCATGTTCTCTCTACAGTTTCTCCCACCATATCTTTATCCCACACACACATCACAGACCCGACTCCAGGATCCCTGACTCCGAGCTCTAAGAGCAGACTCAGTGCATGTGTCGAGAACAAGTGAGCCTCTTTGTTCAACGACACCACCATCCTTCACTCTAGAGGTACCTCACTGACAGACTGTTCAGTCGCTAGAAGAGAGATGGATGAAGACACTTTGTACCTTGAAGAGAGAGGGAGGGGAAATGGACTGATATGACCAAAAGATAGCAGATAGTAGAAGAGGACATTTCATTATCAGTAAAGTGGTAAAAGAACAGAGATAAGGGACACACGAGAAGATAGACGAGAGGAAAGCAGAAAACTTCCAACAAATATTTGGATTTGTTAAGTTTAGGCCAGAGCAAAAGAAGCTGCATCCTTCTGAGACACAGTGGCATCACAGGCCAGATTACTGTCTCCACTGTCTCTCAGCTGGACCTCCCTGACAACCAATCCCCATCCGGGAAGCTTTGTAACCCAGGCCATGAGAGGGTGGGGCAGGGTCAGGGGTTGGGAGTTATAGGGCTGACAGACAAGAGAGATTGATGCCCGTTGACAAAACTTGAGCCGTACTCGGTCTTAGCAGTGGCCCTGCCTGCTCCCCAAGGGCCAGAAGGGTGGATCAGAGATATAGATTCAATCCCTTCTCATTCCCAGGGACACACACTTTGACTGCCCCCAACTAGCATACACTTAAATGCTATCCCACTTTCCTGTCCTGTCTTGTTTGACCATGTCCTAAACTGTAAGAGGAAGCAGAGAAAGGCCTCAGTAAACGGAGAGCTTTGACATATATTTTGTTTCATCCACTCGTGAATTCCTGCAGGGGTGCATGTGGCATTAGTGTACAGCATGTGTGTCCATCAGCTAGAGGAAAGCAACATGTTACTGGTAGAGGGAAAGATGGAGTCTAGTGTGCGTGGAGGTACTGTAGAGGTAAAGAAATGTAGCATTAATTGTCACAGATAGAGTTAAATGGGGCGGTTGAACTCACAAATGGCCTTTGGCAGATATTGTCACGCACAGCCCAACTGGCTCAGTAAGGAAAGTGGGGTTGGTGAAAAAAAAGGACAGGTTATATTTTATTGTTTGTCGTGATGTTTGATTGTTGTAGCACTTTCTCTTATAGAAACGAGTGACAAGAAAAGCAGAACATGTAACATGGACCCCAGCTGTGTGAGTGCAGATCAGTTACTCTCTCCTTCTCTCCTTCTCTCTCGTCTCTCGTTACATGAAGTCATTCATGAGAAACGTGAGAGCGCTCTCTGAAGAGAGAATATGAGATGCTGGATATATACTGTTTGCAGATATGTACAAAGCTGTAAAATTTTATCTGAAGGGGCAACCAGATAAACAGCGTTCTGAGTGTGTATGTGCATTTTGTGTGTTTCTGTGCACTGACACATGGTGAATATCTGAATGGGAGTCTTTTGGTCTGGCTATGCAGTCATAAAGGAAATGGTATTATGCAACACACAGACACACACTTTATTTTCACAAACTGACAATCAGTCTATGCAAAAAATAATTAACCTCCTTGATTTCCTAATATACATTATGAAATATTATGAAATATTATTCTCTCATTATATTCTATCAACACACCAGTCCACTTCACTTTGCTTCATTAATGATATCTGTTGTAAAAAGTTCAGTTATTTATTTAGTTAGTTTAGTGTTTAGTATTTATATTTTACGTGACAGAAGTTATACAAAACATATAGAATAGTTATTCTGTTTAAACAAAAAAAAATACTGGCTAAAACTAATTGATAATGACAATATTAATTAGTTAGCCTTAAGGGATAAAATAAACATTTAAAGTGCAATGTGACCAGGAAGAGATCCCTACAGTTGAATAAAAATATGCTTGGGGGTCTGTGTGCTTGGATGTTTGTATAGGTATTTATGGCTCTACGTGTTTATATATAGACATGGGACAGTTCCCAGGCAACAAATATAAATACAGATATCTGATTTACCAAAAGCCAAAAATCAAAAATAAGTTGATTTGCATTGATAACAAGCAAATGCAGCTTATCCAACTGGCAGATGTTTTTGTTAGTTTTGAGGGAAAGCTTCAATAACATGGATACATTTTGCAGCGTTTCAGGTTTGAACTAGCTGACCTCCCTCCATCCCTGGCTGCTCTTACCCGATCAGAAGAACAAGGTGAGGATTTGATGTAAACAGAGAATCACTGTCCGTTTGAAGCCAACCAGGAGGTCATGTTCATGGCCCCGTCCACTTCCACCCTGTTTCCTCCATTGATTGGAAATGTTTATCACATTAGGGAGATGTCAAGGAGGGAGTCAAGTCAGAGAGGGGCTAGTGGGCTTCCACCCTGCCGTCTGGTTTATGACATTGTCCAGACCCTGACCACAGACACGAAAACCTGTTGAGTAGGATTAAGTGGATTTCACGGGTATAGCGGGACAACATGTTTGTGATTAATTGAGGTTGAGGAAAGATGGAAGTTTTTAAAGAACAAGCAGATGAAGAAAAGCAACAATAAGCTTCTTGAATTTACAATACCAAGTGATTTCAGTTTTTCTGTCCACCGGCTCACCAAACACCTATTTACACCTACCTGTTAAAATCCTCAATATTAACCTACCCATGACTACCTCCTCTGTAATTTGCATCATCAGCCTGGTCTCAGTTCAGCAGGATATTCACATGAAGTTTTCATCTCCAGACAGAGGCCTAGTTCAGGGCCTTTCCCTGTGACCCAGGTCCTGCCTTGGCTTAGCCTGGGGCACAAAGACATCCCTCTCATGAATGACAGGGCTGGGACCTCCCCTGCCTCCCCATTTGACCCTCTTGTTGGCCTAATTGTGTGTAATGCCAGGGCCATGCCCCACCCAACCCCAGCAGGCCCCCGGGCTGCCGCAGCGAGGCCCACAGGCTGCAGAGGCCAATTATTTCCTTATTGTTGACACAGACAACCTGACAGTCTCCCTCCCACATAACTTCTGTCCTCCCATGTAGTTCTGTGTCTCTCTTTCTCCCTCTCGTCCCATCTTTTTCAAGACCACCTAGGTGCTTGGGCCTAATGCATTTTTTTCCATGCTGTGTTGGCAGGATCCTCTCTGTTCTGCTCACGCTCTCTGCATACCAACGGAGAGAGCCATTAACAATGCCGCCTGAAGTCACGACCGTGACGGGAGGGTGTGAGGGGGTTAAAGGTCACCTGCTGTAGACCCAAATTTCATTTATTTACTTCTTGACCCAGAAGAGTCTCACAGAAAAATGTATTTATGTATTATTATTATTATTATTGAGGGAAAAAATCATAAAGAGGCACAAGACAACCATAAAGGCACTTTAAACAACCACAAGGAGACTCTAAATGACCATGAAGAGGCAAAAAACAACCACAAAGAGACATAGTATGACGACAAGGAGATACTGAAAACTACAAATAGACACAAAACAACCACAAAGAGGCTCAAAACAACCACAAGGAGACCTTTTTCATGTCTGTATCCTGGTATGTCATAATCTGTCATTTGGAGTGCAAATAGCAACTATTTATTTAAATGATTTAATATATAAAAATTCTAAGTTGTTTGTTTGGCATTAATTTATCATGTTGAATTAATATTGTAACTATTATTATTGTCCAGTTCATTATTGCTAAGAATATACCCCCGCCCCTCAACATAAAAGTTTCTGAAGACAATACAAGTGTAAAAAAATAAGTCCTGCGGTGACAAAACATCACTGTGCGTTATATAAGCATTGTGGATCAAGGGCAAGGAAAAGTGTAGCCCTTTTTCATCTTGAGCCCTGCATGGATGCCAGCCAAAGTGTGGGGAGAAGACAAGACTGTGAGTGACTGTATTTGTGTGTGTGTGAGTTATGATCTGCACCTTTCTGCAAGTTGTCAGGTATGGTACTTGCAAAGGGACAGTAACGAAAGAGATCTTCACGATCACACTTTGATGAGAATGATGGGGCTTGCCAAGCACTGAAGGCCCAGAGGGAGTGTTAGTATGTGTTTGTGTGTCCACAGAATGTGTAAATGTGAGTGCACAGCTCTTTCAATACATACATATCTGTTATAAACTTCCCTCCCGGGTTACCAGCAGCAAGGCCCCACCTATACAGTTAACAGCTGTGATCATACCTCAGTCCACTCCTTATTCGACTTGTCTTCTCTCTCCTGTAAGGTTTTGTGGCTTAACTGAATGGTATTCAGAGCACAGTGCGTCTTAACAAAGCTGCCTTTATGTGGACCCACTCACTGTGGTTTTGACCCGTAACTACCTTTGCTGTCAGACCAAGAGTGTATGTGTGTGTGTGTGTGTGTGTATTTGGCATACGTTGTGGTATATCTGATTTGATCTCTCTCTGATCTCTAGCCTGAAATATTCACTGCACTTCAGTGTCCACACAATATCCCGTATGTGACAGTTATTGTTCTACTGGGATACAAGTCCCACCAGGTGTGTATGATGTGTGTGACACACTGATGATTTAGCACCGCAGGTCTGTGCTTTTTAACGAGTTAGAGGAGCCTGCGCAGACGGATGGATAAGTTGGACCCATGGGAGCCATACAGGCTCCTATAGAGGCCGCGTGACTCCGCCCCAGAGACAGTGCTGCCACCGGGATGTCGGTCCGGGCTGGTGAGAGCTGAGGCCGGTCTGTGGTGTGACAAATGGGACACCTGAGCCAAACTGTAACACCACCAGCGTGGTGGGTCCCCCTAATCACTCTGGCTGCCCAATGTCCAGTATCAGGTTTCAGATTCCAGAGGGTGTGATGGTGGAGCTCTGGCCCAGTGGGGCTGAGGTGTCTGGTTTGCTTTAACAACAAACATTTACGGACACTTCTGCACATACCACTCAATGCCCTTCAATGTTCCTACACAAACCCCCAAAACACACAGATGAGCAAATTAACACATGCTTTCACACATGCAAACAACACATGCACCTCACACCCAAGGCTCCTGAGCCTTGTAACTGTAACTGTGAAGAAACAGTTTCAGGGCCAATCACAGACAACCTGGGTCTCAGATTGGATCAGGATCACAGTTTACAAGACTAAGTCTCACCCAGCAGATGCTAGACAACTGGAATTTTGTGAAATGTGATCACTTATATGCTAGATGATAGCGCTTTAATAAAGTGGAATATATGGAGCGAATACCAGCTGTTCCTCTCCATTCAAATCTCTTGCCAGGTCACTTTAAAGCCCCATGCAATAACAACTTTTAGGAAGTAGTATTATTAGTCCCTTACATACACAGCATTCCCATGATCAAATAAACCTTGGCAGAAAATGAAATGGTCAGTGAATAAACACTTCTCTAAATTTGTCATTGACAGTTAAAGTCAGCCTATTTTGTGGTTAAAGGGGGGGTTGGATATGGGGGCAGAACTTGATGCTTGGTGATACAGTGCTCTGTTGACATGGTAAAACTATCAGTTTACCATGTTAATTGACCATCTAATAGCTTGCACATAGCAGATGGCTGAGGTGAAACATGTCCTCCTGCCCCCTCTCTTTGGGTTTTATTTCTGGATCAGCTGGAGGAGGTGGGGTGAGAAGGAGGCAGAGGACGGTCTCTGTGCCCAGGACTAAAGCCTCCCTGTTTGGGCACATGAGACCCACTCCTCCCCTCATCTTTGCCGACATCCACCATATCCAAATTTAGGTGAGGGGAAAACTATGCAGGGAGATATTTCAGTAAACTGTGTGTCAATAGTGATCTGTGCCAAACAAAACTCCATTTGCACTTGTTTCTCTCCTTAATCGCTCATCTAAACAAGCTGAGGGTTGGTGGGAAAGGAGGAAGAAGGGCAAGGGGGCGGGAGGTGGAAAGGTGAGGAGGCAAGAAAGGGGGAGTGCACGGAGCATTGCCAAAATAAATGCATGAATGCCGCCTTTGACTGGCATCTTTGAAGTGAGCTATAATTGCAGGCCTCTTGTCCAGCAATGGAGCCTGTGGCAAGCAAGGCCCTGGCCAAGCTGAGATGTCTGGCTGCAGCACTGAGGAAACGTCATGGCTTAACAATAAACAAAGTCAAGAGGCCTCAATTCAGCGTGATACATGCTTTGGTAGCAGCGTAGTGGAACCACACAAAAGAAAAGCAGATATTGCAACATCATTTGTTGAAATTCTGAGAAATCAATCTGTTTATAACCTTCCACTGCATAATCATTGCACTGATAGGAAGCCAGTGTAGTTCCAAATTGGGTACACCACTTAGAAATCCCCCCTGACTAAGAGATGACGGCATGTATAACAAGGTAAGTACCAAAGCACTATGAGAGCTGAAGAGGATTCTCACAAAGCTCCTTTCACAGCAGCACATATCCAGCCATTAGGTAACACTTGAGTCCTCAGCCCTCTCAGAACAGCACTACCTGTGTATACTGTACTCTGCTGCTCTCCGAGAACACATTTAATGTGTAAACATGTGTTTATGTGTTCATGCATGTACGTGTACATGGGTACATATGCATCAGGGGGGGGGCAAACCGGGGATCCTGAGACATGAGAGCCGGATGTGTTGGGCTAAAACTCTTTCTGACCACACTGATGTTTTTTCCACCAGGGGGGAAGTGTGACAGGGTTACATGGTGATTAATACCCGGCTCCTTGATGTCTTATTTAGAAAATAAACCTACCCAAACCCCATGATTATTAGACTGAATTCCCTGAAGAATACCTTACACAATGCACCTTTCAGCTGCTCTTTTTAAACATTTCTTTTTTTTTTACCAAGGGTGTGTTGTCTGGGATTTTTTTTTATGTTCCACTGCAGCACTTTTGAAAAGGGAAAAACCCAGCTTGCTATTGCCTTACAATACCCCTCGGTGTGTGCATATATAACTTTGTACTACTTTTTTTTTAAACTGGAAAAGTAAACGGAGGAGGGATCAGTTAGGTGTTTCGAGGAGCAGAACTGTACTTGTCAGGACAGAGCTTAAAATTGCTTCAAGGCATTTCCTTTACTTTGTTTAATTTTCTAATGATTAGGATTCTCGACAGCTCAGATAGGTTGATCACCTTGAAGCAGCTATCTGATGTTTTCCTGAATTCGGGCACTGTGCCAAACACCCATTCCAGGTCCTGCAGATGCAGTGTCCCTCTTTAACTAGCGGGTCTTTTCACAGCCCTGAAAAATATAAGTCAGTGCCTTTTAAAGATGGTTTAATGAGAATACAATATTAACACTTTTAGGTGTTTATTGTCAGATTTTCTTCATACAAATGTGCCCCTGATTCATCAAGCATATCTCCCACAGCACACAGGTTTGTCTACAACCATCTTTGATGGTTATTCAATCGATCGTGGCCGCCCATATAAGTGATTATATCAACAGTACATCTGGTCTATTCTGCAACATGCACCCTCTGCAAATTCCCTCCTTGCATGCAAACCCTGCTGCTGACTGGAGGAATCCGGGCCCAGGTGGGGGGTTGGCGAGTAAACCTGGCAACCATCCAAAGGCTAAACCCCCCAACACCCCACTACCACCAACATGACCACCAGTCACACACACACACAACCCCTTCAGAGTACACACACCTGTGCCTGGGTCTGGGCCTGTCTCGACTGCCAGTCTGAACCCCAGGAACCCCACAGTTGTTCTGCTGTTTGATCCAACAAAATCTGAGGTTTTCACTCACATTCAGGTGCCGCACACACAACACAGACCTGCACTACTGGTTAAACACAAATGCACACATATATGAATATACTGTGCATTCATGTTGTGGACTCACTCACACCACAGATTAACAACCTGACTCTGCGAGTTGCACTGACGTTGCCTCAACACTGATGTTGAACTTGATTTGGACTCGTAACCAACAAAATGGCAAGGATGAAAGAGAGTTACTGTGCCACAGTGTGTGTGTCACTACCTACTCTCCTCTCTGTAAGGACATCAAGAAACCAATATGATATGAAGTCATCTGCTACGAGGCATTCTAAAGAAGCCGGTCATCCAGTTTTTCAGATGCTCTATATGCAAACACGACATCCAGAGGGTCGAGGAATTGTGTTTAACTTATTTCTGTTCTCAATCTAGTGATTAACGCTGCTGCCTTTAGTTTTGTGTTTAGTATGTATACATGAGTGCATATAGAGTTCAGACACATCGGCTACATCCAGGTAGCTCTTACATCGCTTCTCCTGATCGGTTATTCCTTTTAGTCACACAGCCTATATACAGTATTCTCTAGAACTACATAGTCTGTAAGTGATGTTGACATTGGTCATTTGACCGTAAGAATTTTTGGTCATGGAATAAATTGATTATGTTTGAATTTAAAGAGCCTCTTCTACGTTAGTGTGCCTGCATTTTTTCAATTAAATGCGATAGCTGATTTTGGACAATATCTTTTGAAAAGCCTCGATTCAAGTTTTACAATTATGTCATGCTGTGTAAAATCTTAGAAAAGTGCATGCAGAGCTAAATGAGAAATGCTGGACTCCTGGTTTAAAACTTTATTAAAAGTCACTACATTGGACCAGAAATACATACATACACATACACATTCATGCCAGTGCTACTTATATGAACAGAAACATGGACTCACACACGCTGCAGACATAAATACACCTGATGTGCTCTGCACTCTCAGCACCCAATTTTCACGGCTTCGTCGGTGTCGGCAGGTTGAGGTAAAGTTAAGGATTAGTGAGGTTGTCTATCCTTTACCTCTCCCCTTATCATAGAACCAGGCCCCCCTTCCACATCCCGTCGGCCAGCTCAGATAGAAGGTCTGAAATTACAGAAGTGCAGGCTCCAAATCTCCCTCCATTCTCCACACATGCCAGACAGAGGGGAGGAAAAAATAACAGACTTTACTGCCTCTAGCATCCCTTATTCTCTGCCCAGGTCTATGGCTCAGCCCCACCATCAGATAATCATTACAGCTCCAAAAGACATGGAGGAAAGAAGGCAAGCCAAAGACGGGGGAGAGAGAGAGAGAGAGAGAGAGCGAGAAGTGATACTGCACTGAGTTGAAGGTGGGAGGACAGAAACAAGGAACTGTAGAGAACAAATATGAAGGGTAGAAGTGGGAGTCTGAAAATGAAAACAAGTTGAAATGTTGAGAGGGAAATCAGGAGAAATTGGAGCATTAAAGGCTATGATAGGTGTATAATTGTAGTATATCAAAAATAAAGGAAGAACACCAACAACTGAGAAAAGAGAAGAGAAGAGTTAGCCAGATGGATGAAGAGAGACAGCCGCAGAGAGGAAAAACAGAGGGACTAATACAAGTAAGATATGAGACAGCAGATGAGATATGCAATAGAAATACAGGCTGACTTACATATCAAACACCGGTAAAAAAGCAGAAAATGATGACAGAAGACAGACCTGGATCAAATCCAAGTCAAATGAAAAACACACACTTAAGCTGCATGCTGATCCCACACATCTAGTCCATGTCTGGGTCTCTTTCATCTGCAGCTCTGAAGCAACAGCCAGCAACCATGAAAATTGTTCAGGTAATAAAAGTGTGGGGGGGTAGTTCCCTAAGTCATCTTCAGCCAGCAGACAACGTGCAGACAGATATAGAGCCTGCGTGTTCGGAGCGAAGATGTCATACCTGGATGGAAAGCGAGTGGAGACAGGATGACAAGAAAACAATGAAAAAAAAGTGAAGCAAAGGACCCATGACAACAGAACATATTGGGTTAGGGAAGCCCAGGGTTTATTCAAAATTAATGAGCACATCAATCTGTGCTGATGTAGAAGAAAACAAACAGTTTAAATTTGAAGAAGAAATGACATAGTGCTGTAAATGAGGGCATGCATAAACTTTCTTTATATGCTACTTGTACTACTAAAGTCATAAACAACACCTCCCATGAACCTTATCTTTTTTTTAAGTGTTGCTAAATCAATTTTCTTTTTCAGTTTTTGAAGTTTAAATAACTAAATAATGTTGTCCTATCAGGCAGAATAGACTCAAAAATACTAAAGTGCGAAAGTATTGTCAACGAAATGTAAGAGATATCTATAATAAAAGTAGACGTTATGCATATTTCTGTAAAGTAAGAAGAAATGTAAAGGATATGTCAAGTTGGCCCTCTTTCCCAACTCAACAAGGGTTACAATGCTCAGCAGAAGAGAAGCCAACTGCAGATTCACTCTACTTTTGAAACAAGCTTTATCCGCTTGATGTTTTGTTTCTCTATGTTTGTGTTTTTTCAGCGCGGTGTCTGACATTGCTATGCTAATGATCTGGTACCTGTTCGCTACGTTTATGTAAAGGTTGATGCCCAGAAATGTCCCAAACACGGCAAAATTAAAGAAATGAGAAAATACAGGCAGAGGGCAGGGTCTCTGCAGATACAGACAGCACACACACTTCTAGAGGTTCATAAGTGATGATTGAGAGGAGTACATTTTGTATGGGTCTATACATTTATTCAAACTTATTCATACATACTTTATTTATACATATAATTGTCGTGGAGTAAAAAGTGCAATATTTCCCCTCTGGATTGTAGTGGTATAAATTGTATAAAGTATAAAGTGGCATAAATAGTATATAGTATAATATAGTATACAGTTAGTACCTCACATTTGTACTGACATATAGTACTTGATCTAATGTAATTAGTTACATTCCACCTCTTGAGATTCTTCATCATTTCGCAAAATATTTTTTGCATCCACACACACCGACAAAGAGACCTTTTAGCCTCCTGTGTACTTTCGGTTTTCTTTGTATGATGCACTACCTGCAGTCGTTTCCAACAGGCTTATGTAATGTCTACAACAGCACTTTTGTACTTGTTTGATGACAGAGAGAGAGAGAGAGAGAGAGAGAGAGAGAGAGAGAGAGAGAGAGAGGAGAGAGAGAGAGAGAGAGAGAGAGAGAGAGACAGTAACCATAAGTGGAGAGGTGGCTCAAGGCTGTAGCGTGAGTCCAGAGATGTGTTTTGCTGATGTTATCTGGACAGCTATAAACAATTCTTACTCAGAACAGACCGGCAGGCACACTGCTCCACGCTGATTGTAAACTAAAATGTACTACAACCATGAAGAATCTGCCTTTCATACTTGCATTTGTTTTGTTGATGTTTGTCACTGTTTTGTTACTATTTTTCATCTGCCCTCTAGTCTCTCACTCTTTTGGTTTCTCCGTCATCTTCATCACCTCGTCTCAATTTGTTACACATTTCTTGTATCTGCTGTGGATGTTATCGCACCTATCACATTCCCTATCACATTCCCTCTTCTTCTCGTCTTTCTCCTTTTTTCAGCTTGTCTTTCTGTGTTGGTCACAGCTCACTGCCACTCCATCACACGCACTCCCTCTACCTCTGTCCCTGTCGTGTTTTTGGTGAAAAGATACCAGCTTTTGCACGGGCTCATTCATTCCCAGATGTCAGCAAACAATTTCAGTACTGAAACATAATCACAGTCAAATACGCAACATATAATCCGTTGTTAATGGCATTTTGATTTTGAGTGAACTCCTACAACTCTGCAGTTCTGAGTCTCTGCCGAAGCAGGTATGTTTCTGTTTATTTTGATTGCATCACTAGTAGTTGGATTGGAGGCAGTCAAAGCTTTGTCATACAATATAGTGCATCCACAGCAGTCTCATGGCTTGTTGCATCCAGAGCGGGAATGCATTGAGAAAGCTCTGCCAAGACTATCCATGAAACCAGACCCACAAGTTTGGTTGTGTGAGCCTTGTGTTTGTCGGAGTATTTATGTTGTGTTCCAAAAGTCACAAAAGTCACTTTTCTACTTATGTTTTGTCTATAAGTATCTACAACGTTTTTTATAGATGATCCAAACACAAACATAAAGTACAAACACATTTATTCTATTAGCTGAGCCCTCAGCATGCAATTCAGAATGTTTATGTCTGTTAGCAGACAGCTTAACCAACAACACGTCTGCACAGGTCTGCCATCTGAATTTAATCAGTGATTGAGACACAATTAATATTTCCTCCCCAGACGTTTTAAATAAGTAATTTATGGAAATGTCCTCTTTAATTCTGCGTTTGACATCTGTGTGTGCATAACCCATCTGTACAGAATCTGTGTGTTTGCAATTGAGGTGTTGACTAATGTCTTGGAGCGGATTAGGATACATTAACCGGTTTCTGCACAGTAATGACATTCCTCAGTGTGTCTGTTTTCCTCCTGTGTCTTATGGATTTGTTCAGAGCCGGTCAGCATGTTTGCTTCACTTTAGGCCTCGGCTTTTTCCACTCCCTTTCTTTTCAAACTAGAGCGATGAGTTCCAAAATGATGAACATTAGAGACTCCTGAATATTGCGTGCATTTCTCATTCAGAATAGGGGTAAGAAAACACTCCTATTTAGGCACTTGGAAAAGAATGACTGCGGTGTGGTGGATACATTATATTCATGAGAATGCAAGTTGAACCAACATTGGGTTTGTTACAGAAAAGTAGTTCCTGACTGGGACCATTTTCAATAATCACAACAAATAGAAGTGAATGTAGAAAGGTAACATAAGGCAAAGCAGCAAAGAACAAGTGAGGGAGGGAGAGAATATCATGTAATGACTGGTAAAGCGATAAAAGGAGGGAGTGTGGGATGGAGCAGGAGCATGGGAAGAGAAGAGAGGGCTGTAGAGGAGGGTGTGTGTATGGTTGTTCTGCTTACGGATGTTGTAGACGGTAATGTTATACCTTCTCTGTGTTTTGACATTTGAAGACTAATGGAAGTTAGTTCATACCAACATAAAGCCAGACGATTATTAGGCCTCTTTTCTAGACGTAAATAAAGGGCACAGAGGCATTATTTTCACATGCACGCCGGTGCCTTTGTACCTGATATCCCCGGATGTTTTTCAGATTATTACCACAAATATCTTTATGATTTGTTCATGTATTCCTTTGTTCCTCCATTGCATCCTCTTCTGATGTGAAAGCAAGAAAAGCAACGTCTTGGCACAGCCTGAGAGGGATATGCTCAGTATTTGGTGGAAAGGTGGAGGAGGAAAACACTGTCTGCATAATTTGGATGACTAGACTGCAGGGGGATAGAGAGAGAGAGAGAGCCCAAAGTGTGTGGCATTGGAATGAGAAAAACATATCCAACCATCCACCAGCAATGTGTTCTGCTGCTGTGACCTTGAGTAACTCTGAGATGGATCAGGTAATGCCCCAATTATATTATATCTTGTGAAATAAATTGTGTGATCAGGAAGAAACACCTCTCTATTGTAAAATATGTTCATTTTAACCAAATCCTCCAAACTTATCCAAACTAAACTTATTATTTTTGTTGTCCCAAAAGGACATAATGTTTAAGTTCAAGTGACATAGCCTTCTAGCAGCAGTATGAATAATGGCAGGAGCAAAGGAAGAAGTCAGGTGACTAATTGAGCGACAAGTCTGCATAGGGATGAGGTCAGGTCAAGAAGCTCCCTTAACGCTAGAGTGAAGTAGTCATTTTAACCCAAACCATGATGTTTCCCTTAACCTAACCAAGTTGTTTTGTGTCTACAACTAACTAAACCTTAACCATAGTGTTGTCACGTCTTAAAACTGATTTATTTTGCAACTGTGAATTTGTAACGGTTTTGAAAGACACTAACCCTAACCCTAACCCTAACCCTAACCCTAACCCTGCCAATAAGGATCTATGTGTAGTTCTAGAGGGCCTGGACAAACAATGTATTTTGTTGTTTACTTTGGAGGACTTGTACTCATGGTCAAAAGGAACTAACTAATGGTTGTTAGGGAATGATATGAGAAACAGCAGACTCTCGTTTGAAAATTAAAGTCACTGCTTTGTTGACCCATCCTCTCTACGTTTTGCTGCAGTATGACAATGACTTCTCCTTCAATGTGACGCTTCTTCTTCTTCAATGTCACGTTTCTTCTCCTTCAAAGTTATGCTTCTTTCGTTAATACTCTCGCAATTCACATGGCTGCTAGAGATCTTTGTCAGGTAAACGTAAAAATAGTATGTTGTCTTTTCAACATTTTTCTTGTGATGATACTGAATTTTTCTGGCATTTTGTTTATCCAAGTGTGTACCATAATACAGCTTTTATAGGAATTCTGTATAATTTCCTGTTCCATTTGTGGAATTCACATTTTCATAATATTTGAACGGGTTATTAGAGGTTGAGGAACTGTCTCTTGTCCTTAAAGCCGTTGGTATTGGACAGCTTCATCCTCCCAATCTCTTCGACTTTGTAGCACACAAAGATGCCTTTTGTGCTCTTCCTTAAATGGGCTGTAACACCTTAACACTATCCACAAACCAGGCTACTACAATCTCTCTGTCAAGTGTGCTATCATTAATCTAGAGTTGATAATGCCGTGGAGTCCATTGCCATCTCTCAGATATGCTTGCTGTGATCGTTGCCTGACGACCTCTCTGTTGTGGTGATGTTTAGGAGATAAACCACACAGTATCTTGTTTGTATAGTCTTTGGATTAGGTGATAGAGTGTGACTTCATGGGAGAGCTGTCTTGTTATTTCAGGGTCTCGTTACAACTCACCCTGCCATTACATTGCTACTTTCTGAGCTCAGCCGCTTCTACGTAAGGGTAATGTCAAGAATGGTTTAGCTTCATGAAATTTCATTTAACAGTTTGTTTATTTTATTCAGGTCCCAATCCTATCACCATAGTAGCATCTACTCTTCCTGGGATCATGAGCTGAACTTTAAACGGGTGAATAAAAATGTCTATCCTCAGATTTACCTCTCAATTAACCTCCACACTTTCCAAGCTCTTTTTTTCCTTCTTTCCGTGTGACCTTCTTACCCCTTCCTCTGTTTTTA
This sequence comes from Cottoperca gobio, assembly GCF_900634415.1. Lineage (NCBI taxonomy): Eukaryota > Metazoa > Chordata > Actinopteri > Perciformes > Bovichtidae > Cottoperca > Cottoperca gobio. The sequence continues at coordinate 9,876,911 of NC_041362.1, read as the reverse complement.
TATCCCTGCCCCCCTCTTCTAAACACAGGAAACCTGTGCTGGAAAACCCAGCTTGTGTGTCACTCCACTTTAAAGTGAGAGTATCAAGCAGGAAAATAAATATGGGATGGAGAAAGTAGCAGCAGAACAAAGTAAAACAAAATTGGCGTGGCTGCATATAGCCGGGCTCTGGCTGATGTCCATGTTGATAGAGAGGCTTAGGCCCAGACTGGCATTTCAAAAAATCTGCCTCTGATGCTATCACATGCTATCGCTGTGCTATTAGACTGCCAGGGTTATGATTGTTGCTTTGATTACACTGCACAGGGTGTAAGGCAGCACTCTTGTATTTCCTATCCCTCACTGAGTAATCATTTGGAAAGCCCAAAAGGATTAGCCTGTGCCCACCAAGACGATTGTGTGTTTGACTCTCCTGCCCTTGTCCATTTTTCGGTGCTCTCTGATTTGCCTCCAACCAACCCAGGCATCCCTCTGTGTATACCGGTCGCTGATCTCTCACCTGACTAATCCTGCAAAGCTGACACAATAATTTGTTTGACAGATACGCACTTAACCACTGAGCTATGTAACTGTGTCTCTTCATTACCAGCCTACAAGGAGGGCAGATGATCAAAAAGCACACACAGGATGATAATAATAATAATGTTTTTAAATCCTCTCTAACAAGTGGTGCATTGTGGGATGCAGGTTGTCAAATGTTGGAGCTGATTACATAAAGGTGTACATCACTCCTTTAATCACACATCAAAGACTCATCCCTGTCATGAAGACAAGCTGGCCCGTCCAATCTTTTACACTTCAAAGTGGTGGAAACATCTCACACACTGTCACACAAGTACCTCTTACTTTGTCTCTACACATAAACCAACACACACAGACAATTTAAGTGGCTCATATCAACAGCACAAATATCTTTCAGTGGGTAAACTGATATCAGTAGGAACAACTTAAAACGCCACACATAGGTGGGCAAGCGTCTAGATGAAAGTGGGAGATTTCCCAACAAGTCTTAACGGCTTTGTTCTAGAAAGATCCTGAGTGGAGATTTATTTGGAGGAATGTGGGGGGAAATCGCAGCCTGCATATTAAGCAGCCTGGCAAGGAGAAAATACGATACAGAGGACAGATATGTTTAGGTGGTGGGGGGCGTTTAACATTCCTATAAAGTTGCTGTGGGGACAGGCAAGGCTGTGTTCCACGACCGTGTCCACATGTTGACAGCTTTACGCCTGTGGTCCTGTACTTTAACTGCTGCCTTGGATAAACCCAAAAGCCGTCGACGTTGATCGCTTGCTGTAAAGAATTGAGAGAAAATCTGACCTGGACTGAGGCTCAATTATTAAAGCTTTAGGAGAAGGATGAATACTGTAGAGGAGAACAGGAAGATTTACTTTTGTTTGAATAATGTCAATAAATGTCTACATGTCTCCACCTTCAACAGGTGCTCCGTCTAAAATCCAAACAACAACCTCAGAGAGCAGACTTCAGATGGTCACGCTGGTTGAGTTTGTCGACCTATGAACCTCCCTCCTAACCCCAGTTAAAAAAAACACACAGCTTGTCTTTCCACAGTCCACCTCTCAGCTCTTAATCACAGAAGAGGAAACATTGTTGGTCTGGGGTTCACAGAAAAACGTCTCTTGGAGTTTATAAGGTTAAAGGGTCAATTCACCCAAATTACACTGAAACATTTTCTCGCTTATCCTTAATTGTATGAAGCCATGTATGTAGTTTTGTTGAGGTATTGCTCTCTAAAGATATCTACTTACTATCAAAAATATTTTAAAAATTGATAGTACCTTCTGAACAGGGCTCTATTCCTGGAGAGGAAGTGTTTTCCCCATGCTAGCACCATGGCTCTATTGATGGAATATGTGTCCACGATTTTGGTCCAGACTGAAATATCTCAACTATTGGATGGATTATGATGCAGCATGAAATGTTGAACATATACTCATTTTACCCAGAGAATGAAACCTACTTGATCGACTGATTTCTCCAATAGTTCTATCTTGAACATTTTAGTTTTTTAGTGACATGAGAACTATTGGTTAGATTTCCATTTCCTTTTGTACAGATAGGCTTATCCATAGTGCCCAGTGAATGAATCCTGATGATCCCTTTGGTGAATCCTAACTTTTTCATATTGCTCCATCATCAATCAAAGTTTAATTATGTCCAATACTTTGGTTTATGCCCTCAAAATAAATAGATAATAATAAACAGCCTTGTTTAGTGGTAATTAGCAATTGTTAGCATGCTTATCTAAGATGGTGAACATGGTAAACATTACACCTGCTTAACATCAGTATGCTAGCATTATCCTTGTGAGCATGTTAGCCATGCTAGAGCTGCTTGCATGGCTGTAGTGTAGTCTCTTACTCTTGTTCAAATATAAGTTTTCAATGCTGTGAACACCCAGGTGGCATCCTCCAGGTCTGAAAGCCAATGTGGAAGTGCCATTAACCTGCATTATCTGTAATATCCAGCAGGGGTCCTCTGTTGCAAAAAGAAGTCCGGTTGTGTAGAAGTCCATGAGAAAATTATTACCTCAGTACATATATTCCTAATGAGTTTATGGTCTCAATTGCTGGTTTGTAGTTAGTTAGTAAATATATGATAAAGCAGACTACCTCCATGCTTTTGTCTTAGAACTTTAACCCTTTCATATCGTGTTTTCAGTTCATGAAAGTTAATTATAACATTTTGGTCGCCTAAAAATGTATTTTTCAGCATCAAGTTGTACTTTGATCCACCCTGTCCTGTCACTTCCCGTTGCAAAAAAACGAGATGGCTACAACTAAAAGCCAAGATGGCCAAACTCAAAGCTTTAAAATCATAGTCCACAAACCAATGGGTGACATCATGTTGATTATGAATACTTCTTATATACAGTCTATGCACCACAAACTAAAATTCCATTCACTTCTATAGGTGGTAATGTGATAATGTGGGTAAAGCAGTCCTTCAGTCCCGTGGTCATGGGTCGTGGGTCACATGGGATGCATGGCATGTAACTGCAGCATCCCTGGTTCAGTTCAAGATGAAGACCTTTGTTGAATTACATCACAATGTTTCTCTCTCCTTATGTTTCCTATCACTTGTTACTGTCAACTGAAGGCAAAAAAAAGGCAAAGAATATACAGTATACAGCACATGCAGGCTGTGGCTTTAGAATCACTGTGTTGCAGTGTAAACACATTCTAATATCCATGTAACATAGGACCGTTGAAGATATTGGTAGTTTATTATTGCATTAATGTGCAAATACACTTTGGGCAGGCGCGTACAGGAGGCCGACCATGAAACACATGTTTGCTTACAGGAGTCTTTCGGGGGGGGAGGGGGTTCCCAACGTGTGCTGAGCATTCTGGTCTACTCCACCAGTCCTGCACCAACCTCTCCACACCACTCCCTCTGTCCATTACCACCTCTCATCCCACTTACACAGCACCACAGTGGGACAATCCAACACCAGCACTGGCTTTGATTAAGTGTTTCTAAGTGTAGCTCTCATCAGTGTAGCTCCCTGTTTGCCTTGATCCTGTTGATGTGCAGCAATAGAGGGGGCATTCTGCACCCCACAGGTGTTAATTTTATACATATGAAGTAGTCGCTTTTAAACCTGATCAAGGTCATGAGGTATGGATTGAAAAGCAAGTATGCACAAACCAAAGACAAATATACAAGTCCACTGAGTCTATGTTTTTCCAAGGGCCAGTTGATGAACTAATATACATTTGGTGTATATGAGCGGGCTACTTTTAGGCTGAGGAGAAAACATTCTTAAGGTACACCTATAGGGTGTGAAGGATATTTAGTTGACTACTATCACTGTAGTTTTTTATGTTCACACTTCATGTGAGATGTGCTAGAATTAGCTTAAACCAGGCAAACAAATTGTCTTTCAGTCAGTTTCAACACAGTGTCTTCTCTCCCTCCCTCCCTCCCTGCCTCCCTCCCTCCCTCTCGCCAATCTTTTCTCTAGAGCTTCTCGAAGCAGTAGAGCTGCACAGTGACTGGATTTCAAAAGCCTCCGTCTGATGGGGCTCTTTATATGAAAGAAATAGCTCCAGTGTTCCCTTAATAGATGTTTTTTTTCAATGAGCACTTCTCAGAATACCCTTCTTTGACTTTCCTCTCCACTCCTCTCCTTATTATCCAGAAGTGGTTCATTCCTCTTCTTTAGGATGACTGAAGAGGTAAGTTAGGAACATAAAAAGATCTTAAAAAGATCAAGCCAGAACTAATGGTAATAAAAAGATAACAAAATCATGAAAGATCTGCAAGAATCCTTTATATTAACATTGTACCACTTAAGGGTTTTGTACTTGTGCAACAATGTGCAGAGAGTTTGTATCATTCACTGATTTCCTGTAATGCTACCATGTGAGAAGAGTGTGTTCCTTTTTTTTCTCAGAGAACAATGAGTCTGGTTGCATGATGTACTGGTATCAATGCAGGGCTCAGATATTTGAGTATAAATAGCGTGAAAAGAGGAGTTGTGCCAGACAGGAATGTCCTTCTCAAGGGCATCTGTTGGACGATGCCCAGCATGCCGTGATGGGTGTTAAAATTAGCTGGAGAGCAGCCAAAAGCAGGAGGAAAAAAGGGGGACTGAAAGAGAGAAATAGAGTGAGAGATTACCTCCAAGGAGACTGTTTTTTTCTTCTCCCTGCTCTATTTACGAGAAAATAAGACAAAGAGAGGAAGAAATGATTGACAGATCAATGGGGCAACAGGTTGATACCAAAATAATGTAACTTGAAATACGGCAAGGATGAAAAAAGGGAGAAAAGATTGTGAGGCCGTCTGAGGATATGCACGAGGAAGCAAACAGAGAGGATATCTGATTGGCTGAAGGCTGACGGGGACAGAAGAGGCGAGAGAAACAGAAGATGGAGACGTTATTTCACACTTCTTGTGAGCATGATATTCTTCCTTCACTGTGACCCATTAGTCCTCTCTGAGATACACTGACGAAGACTATACGTGGCAGCGTGCACAAAGATGAGCTCACTTCCCTTTTCTCTTTCATTACCTCATTCTTAATGTTCCAATTCCTCTTTCCCTTCTCTTTTAGATCGTAAACAAAAAGATTTGTTCTACACAATGAAGCACTGGCAACAACTGGCAGCTATTCTGAGCGACCATCACCTGGATATCGGAGACATAAAAACGCACCGCTCAGGAATGCAATCTGAGAAAATGACCTTATAAAATAACATGCCAGACGAGCTTTCAACAGCTCCTTCTCACTTCTCAAAGAGAAACCCTGCTATGCCACAGCAGAGCATAAAGCGATTTAACAGGTATGTCAGGTATTGTGGAGTGATTTTGTGTATGTGTGTGTCAGTGAGGAAACCCTGTGTGTCTGTACAGCTGTGTATCCACATGAATGTTAGTGAGCTGTATGCAGCCACAGTAGCTTTGCTGCCTTGTTTGTCGCAACAGGAGCCGCTGTCAGTCGCACAGCGACCCCACTATTTTGCAGCGATCAAAGGTGAGAGGTCAATGAGGTGACACTGGGATTTTTGGAAGATGTGGAGTGGACCTGCCGGCTCCCCATCACAGCCCTGACATGAAAACAAAAGGCTGCGACCTCGTCCCCTAGGAAGTTTTTAGATGCAAGTAAAGTTGCTGATTTAGATTTTTAAACCAATAGTAAGAAAACCCTTGATCTATAACTCATTAAGCCCCTGGAGCTGAGAGACACTAAAGACATGCAGTCATGTTGCCACCTCGGTGAAAAGCAGACCACAAAGCAGAGTCATCAGTGCATTCCAGTGCGATATGAATCACAATGCTGACACTGTGGAGACACCCTGCAACTCCTGGCAATGATTTTACAATGAAGAACAAGGAAGTTAATGTACGTAATTGAGGAAATTTCAAATTGTGTGACACCAGAGAGTTGATGGTGGTGCTACCGTCAATGACGCTTGAGATTTCACAGCAGCAGTGAATTCTTGTGCTCTGGCTTGTCACAGTGAGATTTGTTTCATATAGCAACACAAAGGCAGCACTGGCAACACGCGGGCCCCAGGCACCAAATAGCCAGTCTTGCTGGATGGGCCACGCACCCGCACAATGGCTCCTCTGTTACTCTAGTGAGTCTGCAAAAGTTTGTTTTTGATCTCCCATCATGCGAATTCACACTCCAGAATAGAAATGAGAAAAAGAAAGAAGAAATCCTACATCTTCCTTGGACTATCTGGCGTCTGCTTCTTCTGTTGTTGTTTTTGGTCTCGTTGTCAAGAGCTATTTCCAGAGGGGGAAGCTTCACTTCTGATCTCCACACACTGAATAGATTTCTTGACCTGACGACTTCGAATAAAATCAGTAACACTGGAACTCTGGTGTAAGAATAGAAAAGACCGACTGAATAAAGCCAGACAGAGAGGAAAAATATATATTTTTGCCCTCCTATGCTATTAGCGACAGAACAGGTCAGAGAGGCCGTATTTTACAAAGTAGCATTCAACGGTGCTGTGACCTGCAACACAAACAGGTGTTCAACAACATTACTTGACTCTCTGTCTGTCTCTGCCCCCAAAATTGTTGACCTTCTCTCCTTAATAAAGACCCCCATCTGTTACCTCCTTAATCCTCCAGGCTTTTTTCACCACGGCGGTTATCCCTCTTTAGATGCACATGAATCTTTATAGGACAACAGACCAGCAAATTGATGTCTAACAAAGACTCACTGCCATACATGAAGCAAACATGAAATAATGTTGGTTTTAACCCAACATTTCTGATATTGGACTGATTATTATTTACATTCTATGAAGCTAAAACGATCTAAAAAAGGCAACATGGTGATTAAATGTAACTATTTGCGTCACAAATGTAGCCTGACACCAGTTGTTTTGAGTATTTTTAGAAGTTGATTTTTCTTTCAGTCTCACAAATCCCCCATATATCAGCAGGAAGTAATCAGTGCAGCAACCCCATTGTGTAGAAACTCTGAGGTTTACCAGAAGACTTACGTAACTCCTCTACCCATTAGACCACACGATGCCACCTTGTAGCACCAACCGCAGAAACAGCATGCCACCCATACTTAAGCCTGGCACCCACAACCAGACGCTTGTGCCTCACCATAGCCTGATGAGACCAATTGTTCTCAGTCTAGGAACAAGAGATGTAAAGAACCAGAAGATCAAAATGAAAGAAGAAAATGTAGCCACCGCTACACTGCAGGGATTTGATTTCTCATCTTTGTGTGTTATCGCAGGGCGGAGATCGACATGGAGAGAGAGGGGGGAAAAAGAGAAAAGACAGAGAGCAGTGTGGACATGCCCGCTGTTTGCTTGTCTATCTCTCTTCTCCATCAACTGTACAGCGATTCACCCAGCAGGAGGACAGCTTTCCACTGAACCAAGTCTGCAGCAAAATATTCAAATACATATCATAGACATGAGCAGCTCCCAACACATAGCTGCAGAAAGGATCGCTTTTCCTCCTTCCTGATTGATCCAATTGGTTGAATATGGCGAATTAATTGCATACCTGAAATATAATGCATGCCAACCATGCCGCCATTGCCCTCTTATCTTTATCAACTTCTCTTTGATTTCCTCTCCCCTCTCCTCCACTTTCTCTCTCTCACGCTCTCTCACTTAACCTCTATCTCATCCTGCTCTCCTCTCTTCTTACATATCATTACACATTTACATAGGAGGCTCAGTGACAAGCTCTGTCATAAAAAAAAGAGCCAGTGTCCTAATTTGCTTTAAGACGAATGTCTCAAGCCTATAATATCATCAAATTATCAAACACATTAACATTTTCCTGTTGCAGTATTGGTTTTCCTGGTGCAAACATACTTTCATTGTCATTCTCCGACTCTCATATACACACGAGCCCTTCAGCATTTAATGTCTCGGATGAACTTAGAGCTGAAATGCACACTTGTGCCACTGGCATAAGAGCAACAAAGGTCCACACAGGCCCTGTTGTTCCGGGACAGTAAGGTAGTTATCAGTGCCACAGTGGGAACATAAAGCAGTCAATAGATGAATGCTATCTTTATATCTACTGCACCAGAGGTGATTTGAAACACTGCCACTGGACGTCATAGAGCCCCTCCATGAAACACAGCCTTTGAAGCACTGACAGCGCAGACAGAATCAGGCCAGCTCTTTGATACGGGTGGGGGGGAGGAAAACTTGAGCGTTAAAAGGGAGCATTATTTAATTACAGCTCTATTAAACGTGTTGAACTTTGAAAATGATAGGAGGAATAAAACATACTGGAGAGGCCAGAAAAGTGGACAGAAAGCAGTTGGATATGATGCTCACTGAAAGAGGACAGAATAAGGAGGGTAAGTTATTTACAGATAAGTAAAGTCATTATTTTGCATTTGTTTCATATTCTACATATATATTTTGAGCTAATGGAGGTTAAACCTTTTAAATAAACACAATTACTGTATACCACACAAGCACAGTAATCACTAAAGTAATCCTAAATTGTGAATTTGTGTTGTTATTCTTTGATTAATCAAAAGGCCTCAACTACAATGAAGTCCCTTGTTGGACCTGTTTGGGCTTGAGGGAATTTAGCTATCTACCCAAAATACTGTTTATTTTACTTCAACTTCCTGTTTTTCTATTACACATCATCTAAATGCTCTTTCTCACTTCCTGCCCGCAGGACTGCAGGTAAACCAAAACATTACGTCAGTAAGGAACTCGCGTCTCGCCGCATTGGGCCCTGGAGGGCTTTTCCTTTTTTTTTTTTTTAAAGGAAAACGATAAACACAATGGCTGGCAGTGGGAGAGAGAGTTAATTACTAAAGCCGATTCACTCACTAATGACTGTTTCACTTCTGTGGGGCGTTTTTAATGGGATTCAGGAGTCAGGCTGAGCAACAGCACAATCTGTTTTTAATGGGACTTTGAACTGGTAAAGTTGACGCTGTTGCGCACAGAGACAAAGCCACTGCTTTTACTTGTGGTGCAGTGTGATCTCATTAGGGGCTTGGTAAAACACAGTATGCAGGTAAGAATACTCGAGTGATTAGATCAGGAGAAGAAAAAAACTGAATGAAATTATCAATGGTCTCACACTACTCAGAGCACACCCTAAGGTATTTCTTTCATCACAATCACACTTAATCCCCGTTGCTGCGCTATTCCAACATAAACTTTTACTGCAGCGCTTATTCAGTGGAAAGAAATGAGGCAAATGGAATTGTTTTGCTTGAGTTTGCATATACACTACATTACATTTAACAGTAGAACGTATTAATAAGTACTTCCTGAAGGTTGTGTTTGCTGCAACACGTGGGCTGTAGCGTATATATGAGCATGTGGAAGCCAGTGAGTGTCCAGAAGATGTTTTGTTATGGATTTTGAATCAATACACTATCTCCTCTCATTTTTGTGTATATATAATTGTTCCACTGTTGTATGATCAGCAAACTAAAGGATGTAGCAACTTTATTTCAGTATGAAATAGCGATTATAATCAAACCTTGTCAAACTTTATTGATAGATGTATGATACCTGAATGTCCGAACTTCATTCTTTTAATTATTATTATTTAAAGACATCACAACACTATGGCAGAACAAGTTAAGAACTGCAGTCAATTACTCATTACATATTAATCACTGGAAAGAAAAAAAAACATTACTTTAATAATTACTTAACAGCTAAAGTAATTGGTTACATTACTCATTACTTACTTTAGTTACTCAGCACAACTCATCAAAGATGCCTCTCAACACCACCGAAGCCTCCACATAAACACGTCACATGAACTGTAATTATACTTAACGTTTAGCACAGTGACTGCACGCAGCGCTCCAGTATTCCCATCTTCCCATGAAGCTTCAGAATTCACTGATTTCAGTTACTGGAATTTATAACTGTAACGTAATTACTGAATTACTGAATTACTGAACATCACATTACAATCCCTTACACTATTCACTTTTGTAACATGTTAATAAAATGTGTTACTGCCCAATACTCTCAGTTTAAATGAGTGAAATTACGACGGACAGCAATGGCTTGCAGGCCTTGGAAAGGCAGTTGAGAAAAAGTAGAGAGGCGATTAGCAGTGTAACAATAGAGAATGATGACAAAGCATTGTGTGTTTCCCTGTGAGTGAGTGTCCACGGCTACAAAGAGAGAATGGCAGAGAAAAGGATGCTCGAGTCACAGGGCTCTCACCCTGGAGTTATCGCTTCAGCCCCCTGCTGCATAGCCAGGGATTACTGAGCTCTTTATAGAGACCACTTCCCTCGACGGCCCGGCAGACCCCCCGCTGCTCAGCACTTGTTCACAGCATCAGACAACGTTTATGCTCTGTGAATACACACATAGTCACATGCACATAGCTGCTCAAACAGACTCGCTCATGTACCTCCTACTGTCTGTCATGAACTCCACACAGAGTACAGTTTCATATCGCAATGTCTTAAAGTAGAAGAATAAAGGATTATTTATGTTCACCCCTACTGCTGTGATGGAATAGCTTAATTATGTGTTGTATGATTTCTCTGAAGTAGTGTGTTGCGTGTAGAAATTAACATCTGCTAATCACAATGTTGTCGGTGAAGTAGTATAATGAAATATATATATATATATATATATATATATATATATATATATCATTCAGTTGTGCTTATAATGTTCACAACAAATGCTTTTCTCATTTGACATTTTGATATTTTTTCTGGCTTTACAAACATTGGAAATGATTAATTAAACATAACTTAATTAAACCTTTTGCATATTTAAATTCAAAACTTTATTTCTATATCGACGGACATAATTTTTCCGCCATTTCTACTTTCACATGATTTTGAGTTCATTCAGTTGTTACTAAAGTGTGATAAGCTGCTGGTGCTTGAAGTTTTTGGCCATGCTGGCAGGGGTGACAATGTCAGTTGGTCTATCCTCCACAACTATTAGACGCTATGAAGTTTTGCACATACATTCCTGTTCTTCAGGAGATGAATCCCAATGACTTTGCTGATCCACTGACTTTAAGTGATTTTTCTGCAAACGTTAGAGATGGTGATCATTGTAAACATTACTGGTGAACATCAGCATGTTAGCATGCTGGCATTAGCATTTAGCTCAAAGCATCGCTGCGCTCAAGTACAGCCTCACAGAGCCGCAAGCATGGCTGTAGACTCAACCCTGTTAACAGATCTTACAGCAGGACACAGACCATAGCAAAGACATTGTCAGCATACTGAACAATCTACAAAGGATTTGAGAGCTGTGTGTCTGCTGTTGTGTAGAGCTTAAATAAGGGAGGGGGAGTGAAAGATGAATTCCTGGACACTGAGCACATGTTCTGTTTTGCCCTCCTTTCTCCGTTAGCGGGTCGGAGGTGTCAGTCATTTATGTTCGAGTGTGCGCTCAACACTGCCTCGTGCAGTGGCCCGCAATGATTTACACCTCCAGCTCTGCACGACAATGAGTATGTCATTTAAAATAGCAGGTGTTCACATGCTGCTTAGCTCATGGAAAGCGAGTTAAAGAGAGAGAGGGAAGACAGAGGGGTGTGTGTGAGGGGAAGGAAAAGGGGGTATGACTGGACCTGAATTAAACTCATAAATGGTGCAGTCAAACTGGCATGCAGGTCACTGAGTTTCCCAACCACTGCTGGGCCTGTTTCTCATCCTGCAACAATAACTTTGCCAGGCAACTTCCAGCAGCACTGGTAGCAGTTATTCTCTTCCTGTTATTAGCATTGGTGAAAGTCATGTCAGAGATATTCAGGTCAGTCTAAAACCACTGAATATAAAGCATTGGGGTAAGTGGGGAACACTCTGCAATGACATCATCTTACAGAGCAAAGAGAAATGTGGAAAAACTGTGTGCAGATGAAAACAGACAAATACTACAAAAGCAGCACTACTTAGGAGAGAAAAAGGAGCAGGAGGGTGATAGCAAGAGTTTGATGCAAAGAGCAACATGAAGTTAGAATAGGACATACAGAGAGAAGCCTTCATGTTGCATAAAAAGAAAGATAAAAGGAAAGGAGCATAGATGAGAGGGTTTATAGAGAAACTTAAGACAAAGAGAACAAACGGGGTGCTGTGAAGCCTGAGATGTTAACGGGCTGTCAGAGATCCCTTCACAGTCTTTCCATTCCCCCGCCGTCCCTCCATCTTTCACTCCCTCCTCCACTGCAGTCGTGACCTTCCCTCAGAAGCCACTCGGTCAAACTGGCTTCCACTCAGACTCCTGCTCCTGATCTCAGCATCACCTCGCATCAAAGAAGGTCGTGTGGGGGGTTTCGTCAGTAAATACCTCCACAGAAACACACAGACATAGCCTTTAAGTGGATGAAACAGGAAGTCCGCAACAGCCAGTAGCTAGTAAATCAAGAAGGTTTTCACACCAAAGTACAGACGCTGAGGTTGTCAGAGTGTTAACTCCCTGATACAGTAGCTCTGTAGCATTCCTGAAATTTGTTTTTTTAATTAACACCTTTTTACTCCTAGGAATATCAGTGTCTTACCAACAGTGTGTTTCCTGGAGAATAGAGGGATTCACTCTGTTGCCCATTAATGCCACGTTGCACGTCCTGCCAAACACAGACCAACAAACTACACAGAATATTCATATGGTTTTAATTATGAGAGAGTTGAAGGAAGTTACGGACAGTTTTGCATAAAATACTTAAGTCCATTCCACTTAACTTTTACGTTTGAATTACATATATATTTATATACATTTACCGATCAGGATGTGTGTGTGTCTGTGTGTGTGTGTGTGTGTGTGTGTGTGTGCTGCTACACTTCAGTACCAGGTGCGTCTGCCACCTGCCAGCCGGTGTGAACAGTGTGAGGCCTGTTCTGTGATGCTCTCATCGTACCCCCATCACACAGATAGGTGTGCGGCTTCTTCCTCAGCTTTCCCACACTCTGAATGTAAACTGCATGAACACACACACACACACACACACACACACACACACACACACACACACCAGAGTCCTACGTAAATCTAGCTTAAGTCTTTTTTTTCTTTCTGTCAGCACAAGCAAGTCTTTGTATGTGTGTGTGTGTGTGTGTCTGCCCTGTCTATTGACAATAGCGTTGCTTTAAAGATAAGAGAGCAGTGTATGTGAGTGCGCATGTGTGTGTGTGTTTCCTCACAAGTGTTATAGCAAGGTTGTAAAACTAGGTGGTCTTATCGCACTGTTGAATTATAGGACATAGGAGAGCGCTAAGCCCTCTGTGTTTGGCTCACTTCAGAGATGGTTCAACAGCTTTCATCCAAAGAATCAGAGACTATGATGGTCTGTGTTGGATGCACACACACACATACACTCATCACTTAGTCAGCATTTGATTGAATCCTCCTTTTTGCTTGCTGGTCCTCCCTGAGTTGAAAGAATCGAGGTGAAGAACATCCCGAACACCATCTTGATAATGATAATAATCGAGAATCGCTGAGAGGAAAAAGGGAAAGAGGCAGGGTTCAGCTGAGTCCATTACTCCTCTGATGGTGGTTGGATCAAAGTAAACACTGATAATGGTTACACCACAGTTAATAATACCGCTGCCCAAGAATGTTGGCCGGCCCGGCTACTCCCGACCTCACACGTATAATTGCACACACACAAACGTGCACGCACGCACACACATGCACACACTCCTCATTCCTCAATAGCAGTGACACATTCCAAGCTTTCTTCCGCTCTTCCCACAGACCAAACACTGCTCACTCCTTCTTTCTAATTGTAGACTTTTGATCCATTTGATGTGCAAAGGGAAACTGGCTTCACTAGCTGTGCTCCCATCGGAAAAACATGCATTCTCACACACTCTACCTCTCTCATACACAGACATACAGTAGAAGTGATGACTCCACGCATCTCCCTTTGTAATTAGAACACATACAAACTTCAGCTCCCATTAGAACCTGACTTATCTCCCTCCAGAGACCTCTGCCACTCCCTCCTTCACTCCCTGCTTCTCTTGCTTCCTCCCATTTTAAAAGACCTGCCAGGCTCACTCACTCATATACAAGTTATTGCTTATGGATCAGTCAGTGAGGATTTCCAGGCTGCTTTCTTTCAACCTCCAAACACACTAGTACAGTCAATTAAAAGAGATACAGACGGAGTTGACGAAGAGGAAGGGAAAACTAATTCCTACCAGTAAAACCTGTTTGCACTGGTTTTAATGGATTAATGCCGTTTGCTGTGTATTTTGCCAAATTGTGGCGGAATAAGTTCTTCACACGTGAGAATATGATTCCTTGTCTTTTGCGGAACTCAAGACTGAATAACCTTGATGAGATTAAGTAAAATAATATCAGATTTGATGCAGACACAGAGGGCTGATGCTGAAGTGAAGAGTGGGGTCCTGTATCAGTATGGGAGCCAGCTGAGAGGCCGAGCAGGCTGCTGTCCATCTCAGGTTTATCAGAAGCATCAGTCAGTCCCTTCCCTTGGGGGATCCCAAACGAAACGATCAGGTTTCAGAGCTGTTTTGTTGGGGGGGGGGCTTCTCAGAACTTGACAGCCTTATTCTTCGTAGTGGCCCGTGAGACATGACAGGTGATGGGACTGTGACAAAGCATTTTGACAAAAAGAGAGAAGAAGGGGAAAAGGTGGTGGGAAAAAGGAGAGATGGAGAGTGAGTCCCGCATCTCTTTGAATCCCACAATGCCTTGGGAAGCGATTTTGATTGTTTCTCGTAAAAACAAAAAGGAATAGGGGCATCGAGCTGCATCATGTCGTGTTCAGTTGGGGACTGTGAGTAGGATTGTTAGAAGTAAAGGTTTTAAACTGACCCCAGAAATGTTGGAAACATGTCTTCACACTTGGGATGAATTTACTAAGGAGAAAAGAAGATCATAAAGAGGAGATTATTATGTATGTGCTGTATTATCTCTCCTGTGTTGCTAATAAACCATTACCTGCATGAGGTGAAACATAAAAGAAAAGTTTCTGAGGGACTGCCACCCAGGGGTGAAACCAGAGACCAGAACTCAGAAGGACAGACGACCCGCTTAACTTTCCCTGTGCCAAACCCCACCACCACCTCCTCCACCTCTCTCCTCAATCAACCCTCGCTGCCCTAATCCAGTGTTTACATAAAACGCTGGGCAGTAATGATAGCCATGAGACCATGGACCACCCCACGTCCCTGCACACCCTCCTCTCCCCAACCGCCCCCACCACCTTCCACCGCTAACCCAAAGCTGTTTTCACAGGAGCCAAATACCTTAAATACATAATTAGCGGGGGTCATTTGTGCAATGGGGGCCCCAGCGAGGGCATGAGCGTGTCCGTGTGAGTTTGTGGGGGGCAGAGGGAGGATGAGGAGTGTAGCGGGGGCAGGATATGAAGACGTGAGAGAGAGGCGGACAAAGACGTGCATTCATGGCTGTGGCCCCGGACAAACTTGGCTGTCGCCATCTTCAAAGGCGTCCTCTGCCTTTCCTCAAAACCCAGAGGCCACAGGTTGGGGCAGAGAGGAGAAACATAACAGGGCGACATGGAGGGGAAGAGGAAAGGGGAGGACGGGAGAGGGAAGAGAGGGGTGTAAGTAAAGAAGCAAAGGTTACGAGATCTGTAATCTGGGAAGGAAGTAGTTGAGGCTGATTCTGAAGGGGTTGAGCCTGTAAACTGGCTTCGGTCCTTAAGATCAAGTTTTATATCCCATTGTGTAAAAACATAAAATGTACCAAAAGTATTTGATTTGAAAAGTAGAATTTATTTACAGTAAACATGAAAATGGAAGAGGATGATTAAAGCTTTACAATGCATCCGCCACTTTGCGACACCTCCCCCATACGACCCCTGAACCCTGAACTCTGACCCTGTGCATTGTGGGTAGTCAAATCACAGTTTGCCCTCCGCAAGAGCCCAAAATTCCAGTGGTCCATGTTTCACACTGGGAGACCTACTTTGTATTGTTCAACTCAACACACACACAGAGCCCATTCAGCAGCCCTCTTCACACCTTGTCTGCCCCCTCGTCCCCCTCTGGCATTGTTTATGAAAGCATGTCCACTTAGTGCTGCCCTGTCTGCCCCTTCTTGCTGTGGTGCCGATTACCCACATCCTGAGTCCACTTCATTCCCTCTTTTCTTCATTTTTCCCCCTCTCTATCCCTTGCACTCTCACTCCTCAGGGTATTCTCTCCCCTCTCTCCTGTGCTCCACCCTCCTCCTCCTCCTCCTCCCCCTTTCCCCACCGTGACATATTGCTCTCTTCATCCTATATACACAGCACACGCTATACTGACTCCTCAATCCCACCCCCCCCCCTTCCATCCTTATGAATGAAGCTGTGAATGTCAGATAAAAACAATAAAATAAATCAAGCCTTTACTCTTCCTTTTATCTTTACTTTATTCACTTGATCCTCTGGCTTGTAGAGCTGCTGTCTCTCTGATCCTTTCTCTCTTTCATGTTTTGCCTGTCTTCAGAGGAGGGAGACTTTCATGTCCCTTAGCCCTGGGATTAGGGTGAGCTGCTCAGGGGAAAGTAATAAAGCCCCCAGCACCTACCGTCTGCTGGTGGTGGATCCTCGACTAAAGCCCAGCTCCTGCTTCAAGCCTGGAAAAGCTCACATTTCCTGTATACACCACCCTCACATCCAGCTTCTGTCCTGCCTCTTGCTGCAGCACCAACACATGTGGATTTCTTTAAACCATTTTGAAACTTTAAAAAAAAAAAGATCTTTCACATTTCTGCATATTATATAGTTATTTAGGTAAAGCTTATGGAAAGTCTGTCACTAATGACGGGCGTAGGTAATGTTTTTTCCGGTACAGGGTGGCCCCCCTAACCTCTAGGATTCTTTTCCTCTTTCCTCTGCTATACTGTTCAGTTTAATATTGCCCCCTTACTTAATTGTTACTTTACATAACCTCACCTTGTGCCCATAAGACTCTACTAAACTACCATCCTTGAGACACAACACATACAAATTATGGGACTCAACAATCAGTGAACAATTTCTTAGGCAGAAATATATTTATTGTTGAAAACATAAATATATAAATTATGATTATTGCTGTCTTTATCCAATGGAAGCCCAAAAGAAGAGTAATAAAGGCTTAGTGAAAGTGTAATGGCATTTTCTTTAATCAAATTGCTCTGAGTGTGGGCCCTGGTTTACTGAGAACACTATCTTACATTGATGTAAATGTGATGAAACATCAGCCCTATAAATATAGCACCAGTCAGCTGATGGTTAGTTAATTCACAGGTGGACTGTGTGTGTGTGTGTGTGTGTGTGCGTGCGTGCGTGCGTGCGTGTGTGTGTGTGTGTGTGTGTGTGTGTGTGTGTGTGTGCGTGTGTGTCAATTGGCAATAGTGTTGCTTTAAAGATAAGAGAGCAGTTTATGTGTGTGCACATGTGTGTTTCCCCATAAGTGTTTTAGTAAGGGTTGTCAAAAACTAGTGTGTGTGTGTGTGTGTGTGTGTGTGTGTGTGTGTGTGTGTGTGTGTGTGTGTGTGTGATCTGCCATGTTTCGTTTCATAAACTTTACTCGTTAACTTTCACTTGACTCACTCGCTCACTTTTGACTTCCTCATTTGAACACTGGGTGGAAGACAACCATTGTTTTTGTACTGTGTTGTCCTGGTTACACATTTGTCACCATTACAGGAACCGGTAAGGAAGTAATTGTTTGTTCCATCAGGGCACGGGTTCAGGCCAGCACTGTACTGTTTTCAGGCCACCTCAGGGCACTCATCATCATCTGTCCTGATGGCATGTGGCTGCATTAGGTGTGAGTACCCTCATGAGGTGGAACGATCAGAGATTTGTTCTCCTGTCAACAGAGGAGTAAAGCCTAACCAAACAAGGAACCCATTCATGCGCTTGTCGATTTGCTTTTCTTGCTCATTCACTCTTTAAGATGGACTTTGCTCTTTGCAGGCACAACATGTGTGCTTGTGAAGCAGAGCGGACGGGCATCGTCCTTATCAATGTTAAGAGTGATATCGGTGAAATTTAGGCTCATGTGTTTATATCGCCCCATTGAGGTATACATGCACACAAGAGTTACTCTAAAAGGTTTTGTGTGATTAGCATGAACACACTTTAATGTGCTGTATGCATGTTTTTGTGATATGCCACTTGTTACATAAAGGTATGGGCAGTGATTATCATGGCTGTAGAATAAGCTACTATCACTATCACTATGAAATTGCCATGTTTGAGCCACTCTATCCGCCCTCTTCACAGCTCTGACGCAGCAAGCAGACTTTTCTCCCAGGTCTATTCTACCCCCCTGCCAAACATTTTTGCATCTTTTCCAATGGATTAAATACAGGCATTCAACCACAACAAAAGAAATAAACATAATTCCTGCTTGGATATAAGTAAGCTTAATGTATTTCATAACAAAAATAAAGCATCTTCCTGTACTGACTCTCACATCTCCTCCTTGCACACATATATCCAAACCAAATACAAGACTTGACATCATTCAGATATACTGTAATATAATAAGAAACATGGATGAAAACAATAACATCGACTAAAAAAAAATGACTTTGAGATTGTGATGCTGATGGTTACGAAGAACCGGACCACACAGAACTCTTGCATGTCTCCAAAATCATTAAACATCTTTTTTGTTCTTTCTTTTGTACTGGAAGAGACAGAAAGCAAACGCCCACACATATAAATAGTTTGTAAGTAGTGGCGCATCTTTCTTTTCAAATTTAACTGTACATAGCAAGTGGGTAAAGTCACAGATCACCAGGGGTCTCGAAGAAGATATCCTCTTTACTCAGAGCAAACATCCAAAAACTAAAAAATGTTTGATACTCCATAGAGACTTTTGGAAAAAAACCCTCCATTTGTCTCTCTCTTTCTCTCCTTCCATTGTTTTTCCTATATCTCTCTTTTTTCTTCCTGTGTGTGCAAGAGTCATTCAAACAGGGCAGGGCACTTTTATGTTGACCAGCTGGAGGTCATCCACTGCTGTTTTGGAGTCCGAGCATCAGATTCCCACGAAAGCTTGATCCAACTGTTTCATAGCCGTTTATGTTGTGCGTCTTGTTCAAACAAAGTCTCAAAGTGTTCAACCCAAATCCCTTTCATCATCTCTCTTCGGCATCTTTCGGCCCTGTCCGAGCTACAGCATCTCTCTCTTTTCTTCTTAATCAGCGGCAGTTGTCTGGGTAGGTGGAATACCACAGAAGAAGTCATCATCACTGGTTACTGTTTTTTTTTAAAAAGCACCTTTGGCATCTTATTTATTTTTGTTTGTTGTCTATTTTCAGTCTGTCGTCTTAACACAAAAGTTTGTCTATTAAAACGAAGGTTGCATGGCAGTGGGGAAGAGGACAGAGCAGGTCTCCTGTTGGTGGCATCCACTATTTAGGTCCCTCCCACGCTGAAGTCCCTTCTTCTGATTGGTCTCACCTCACGTCCACTGTGAGAGAGATAGAAAGCTGACATTAGTATCACAATTTTACAGACACATCACATGGGTTTCATCATGACAAGAACACAAATCTAATTAGATTGTTGCATTTTGTGCCCAATTGCATAATTTCTTCATGCATTTCAAACAAGCTGACACAACACACACAATACCCACAATGTTATGAATCATGTTCCTCAAGACAGTGATCAGATCAGACATCATTATGTCTAGTCAAAATATGTATCATTTTGAATGTATAAAAAACCTCTGTCAAGGGCAAGATCACCTTTGTGGTACAATTTATTTTACAAAACAATGCCTCTCTCTTTAACTTACAGACAAAAATGAGGGACGATAAATATTGGTGATGACAAGATGCTAAGGTGATGAAGGAGTGTCTTTTAAGTGGTGAAACAAACAGTGAAACAGTGGGTGTTACTGTATAACACAACAAAAACAGTGCACACAACCACACACAAGCACGACACTGTGACACAAAGCAGTTGTTTGCGGTGTGCATGCTCAGCAGGCCACACAAAATCAGCATGCAGCATTCAGGCACAGAGCATGGTACTCCTTTAGCCCTCCCTCTTCTCACACTGATTGGCTGTGATGTGATTGGTGAAGGTGATTGGCAGGCCCCCTTGTGCCTTAATTGGGCCATTGCAGTGCCAAAAGGTAAGAGGACGCTGTGGTGCTAAAGTCCTACCTGTTCACTTCACAGCTCTCCAGTGGACTTTGGGTATTGAGTGCAACTTTATTATGTCGCCAATAAATCCTTGCTGGGCCTTAGCTTTTTAGGTTTCCTTTTTTTACCTTTAGCCCTACGGTGGCCTGAAAACACAAAGTCAGGGAAGGGTGGATAGGAAGGAGGGTTAAGAGCAAGAAGCAGGGTTTATGATACAGGCACAACAGCCCTGGGACAGAAGCAGAGAGTGCAAAGATATGACACACTATAAATACTTCAGATGCCTTATCAGCACACATCAGCGCTTATCTGCTCCCAGGGAGAGAAAGGCTTCAGATCAAGGCACTGGCGGATTTACCTGCTGTCATGCCAAGCAGCCTTTGGACACCCTCCCTTAACACACAGACTTGCATACACTTTTACACACACACACACACACACACACATACACACACACATACATCCTCATCTAACAAGGCACAAACACACAAGCTTTACAGTTTTGCAATAGCAGGCCACCTCACAGGTGTGTCTGTCTGTTTGGAAGCAATCATAGAAAAAGGTCATCCAGTGCAAAGCCAAAGAGCCAGACAGAGAGAGAAAAAGACCATCAGACAGACATGAGGAAGGCAGGAAAGCACGATGATGCATGATGACATAGAGATGAGGGCGGGACTCAGCCATCAAAATCAGCCTCAGATCTTTCTGCAAAAAGTCAACGCTGGGACACTATATGTAATTATATAAAACGTATATATAATAACTTTGAGGGTCACATTTACCTGTTTCTGAATCTGAGTGCTCCACCACATGATGTTGTGACGTGCACACACACTCCAGGTGGTCTTCTAACCGCACAAAGACTTCTTTCAGTTTGGGTTTCCTCCTCACGTACTCCACCTTTGCTACCTGAAGAGAGGAAGAGAGAGACGGTTAGCTACAGAGCCAGCTCCAGCGCTACAATCACTCTTTGCCGTGCGTGTGTGTCGTCAATGAATGCACACACTCTTTGCCTACTGCTAACATCAAGAGGCGTAGCGCTGTGACTGATGACTCTTTCATAAACCGATTCATAAAAAATGCCAGCCTTCGCTTCGCCTCGCCGTGTTTGAAAGGTGACGGCAGCATTCCATAGAGGCTGATGCATTGGGTTCAGCTTGCTGTGAGCTCTATGTGCTGTTGATCAGGTGTGTAAATACTGAATGGAGTGTATGACCCTGTCCAAGCAAGCTCAAACAATGGGAGAGGAGATATGGAGGGTAGGGGGGGAGCAGTATACGCCCTTAGGCCCAGGAAAGGTTTACCCTGGCAGGAGAAGAGAGGCTGGGAGATCCCCCCCTGCTCCAGGCCTGGAGCATCCACATCCAGACAGACACACACCTAAACTCCTTCACCTTGTTCCAACATGTAGGCTGGTTTTAAACCACATTAATACTTCTTCATGGGCTAGGGAAAGTGTTGCTTAACATGTGCATGCAAGAAATACAGCTTACATGGTCTAATCTAAGCAGTAGAACCCCAGAAAACAGCCCTTTGAATCTAACAAACACAAAAGCAATGCAGGAATTCCTATCCTTCAGTCCAGCTAACACCCTCTCAGTTTAACACAACAGGGCTGACCTCCACTTCCCTCCCAATAGCTAATAATGAAAAGGACCAATCCTCGGAGGGTTATGAATAGGCTATGTTGATTAAAGCTTAGATGAAAGCTGAATAGAGAAGGTTGCATGGAGGTTATGATGATCTTGTTGTGTAACTCAGGGGAGGTGGCTACATGCTTTTCCCTCTCTGATGTGAGTGCCAAGGGCAGGTAACCTTCCCATCCACCACTGAGGGCCTGGGGGCCACATGGAAACAATATCCCCTGCTTCACCCATCTTCCTGGTCACTGCACGAGAGAGGATATTGGCCGACAATCTCCCAGCGCTCTCTGGTGTTATGAACAACACGGTTTTGCAGTCAGCATGAGGCTCACACATGCACAGACGGAGGGCCAAAACTGATGAGAGGCTTTCTTCCTCTATCCTGTGATGGCATACCGCCAAGGCTGGCTCTCAGTGGTGAATTAGTCATGCAGACAAACGAACGTACCAATCCCTGTCTGATAAAACAAAGTATATTGTTGACATTCACACAGCTAGAGCTGCTTCATGTCAGCGCTGTAACAATGGATGGAGGGTCATCTGGGGAGGCTAAAAACTGAAATCAGGGACCGACGGCACCAGCCGCTCTTTTGCAACAGTTTCTTTCCATGGAAAGAGGAGAAAGAGAAAGAAGAGAGGGAGTGAAAAGAGGGTAAGCAAGCAGAGAAGGTATGCAGTGAGCAAACAGAGGACAATGGTGTCTGGGTTGCTGTTATCGCGCCCTGACAGAGAGAGAGAGAGAGAGAGAGAGAGAGAGAGAGAGAGAGAGAGAGAGAGAGAGAGAGAGAGAGAGAGGGCAGGGAAGAACTGAGAGCAGGAAGGTGGACCATCACTCTCATTAGGAAACACGAGTGTGTGTGCGTGTGTGTGTGTGTGTGTGTGTGTGTGTGTGTGTGTGTGTGTGTGTGTGTGTGTGTGTGCAAACAGAGAGGGCTATTTAAGGAAGGGGGAGGACTGACCATGATCGTGACTAGCATTAGATGACATTCATGTGTTACCTATTAACATTTAGTTTCTGGGTCACTCACTGGGGAACTTTATTACACCAAAGCTGACAGAGTAGATAGAGAAGTTATCAAAGGTGTATTGTCATCTACCAAAAGTGCAGACAGTATCACAGAATGACGCGACTTTGCCAGAAAACCACTGGTAATATTTAATCAAAGGATTTGACTGAGAGATGAAAAATGCAGCGGCTCTGCTGTCATTAGTTACCGGAATCTGTGAGCTGAGGGGGGTTCAGAAGCAGCCAGCGGGAAGCCAAAAGAGTCAGCAATGTCTTGACATTTACTGCTGAGGCTGATTCTAATGACTAACACACACACACACACACACACACACACACACACACACACACACACACACACACACACACACAAATCCACACACTCTTCTGGCCAAACAAACAACTATTGACAGACAGATAAAGAGATGGGCCCCCTTAATGAGAGGCCCAGTGGTAGG